>NC_056739.1:1115580941-1115718441 GCF_019279795.1 Protopterus annectens
TTGTAGTTTGTGTAGTGAAAGCTTAGTCATTGCTTTTTTGTTGAAGAATGTGAACATAAACTAGTGCATGAATTTACAGATGGATTACTTTTGTGACTTCTGGAAAAGGATTAGATGCTCTTATATAATTTACATTTTTATTACTATATTAGCCTACAGGAAAACAACTGTAAAACTCTCAACAGTTTTAGATAACTGTCTGTATGTAAATCTACATAATTTGATCACAAATAACTCTGTCCTTTCACAAATGAAAAATAAATACAACATAGCATGCAGATTTAATATGTACTACATAAATGTTGCAAATTCCCTTAACAAACCCAATGAGCACAACACATCAGTGGACATTGGCACGACAACCTTCTCACATACTACAACTCCTACAACTATGATAAAAAATATATACATTTAAAAACTTAAACCTACTGCTCTTGCAGCTGATAACCTACCAGAAGAATATCTCTAAATAGCTGCAGACGTCATTGTATGCCTAGTATCTACATTTATAAACTACTCCCTCCAAGAATGAATAGTTCCCACAGTCTGAAAACAATCCTGTGTTCTTCCCTTACATAAAGGTGACAAATCACAAACTAATAAACTAAAGACCTATAGCCATCTTGTACCCTCTATCTAAAATACTTAACAAAACATGTCCACATACAACTGACTTAACAGAGAAAAATTTTCATTCATTGATACACCATAGATTTAGGCTAGGTCACAAGAACATCATTACTAACATGTTTTAACTGTATTTATGGCAAACAAAATCAAAGTAAAATGTTCACATCCTTACTCTTAGACCTGTCCAAAGCAGTTGATACAGTTTCACATCCCATGCCATTACTTATACTCAAGGAACTAGGCCTTACAAACATTACACTCAGTTGGTTTGCAAGTTAACTCAGTGAGCTGATGAGCCAACAACTCCATAACATTAGGTGTGCCACAAGGTTCAATATTAGGACAGTTACTCTTTAATATATGTATAAATAAAATTAATATAGTCTCTCATTCAGCAAATCTAATCCAGTAGGTAGATGAGTCAATACTAATATGTGCAGCCTCTAATCAAACACCTTCAAGAAGATTACACACAACATTCCTCTGCAAAAATTGAAAACTGGCTAGAACAATCTATATTAATGGTACTGTCACCTCCAATCCAAAAATCATACAATTAACACTTAACAATTTTATCAGTCAATAGTACTAGAACTGAGCTAGTAAAAAATACAAAACTCCAGGGAGTAATAGCAGACAACAGATTAAGCTTTGACAAGCATATCCAATGTGCAGTACCAAAAAATAACCATAAACTAGGAATTGTCTATGAAGTGTAAACATTCCTAACAGAATATGCACACAAGACTGAAGCTCATACCTATCTACTCCCTAGAGTCCGGTACACCCTGTCAACTTTCATTAAGCTACAGTCCTTTCAGCAAGCCAACTAAAATGGAGCAATGTTATAATAAAACAGAAAAGTTTCCAAGTAACCTCACTAACCAAACATATATTGTGTGGCACTTCATTCGTTTAACATATATTATAATGAATGTTTAAGGCTGAGACTGGTACCAAAGGGATTATGTATGTGGCATTTCCCAACTAGGTTGCAGAGTGGTTCACAACTTCTCAAGGATTTATTAGTTATGTTTGACAGGCATGGAGCTGAGTATATGGAACATGTTGTAAAACATAATGAAGCTCTTGTGTCTAACTTAATGAGGGAAGCCACTGATTTGGACTGTAAAATTATTAGTGATGTTTCTCATTCTAACAATATTTTTGATTATAAGTGTGTCTTTCAAAGTACTGAACAGCAGATAATTAGTGTTAGGGAGAGGAAATTAAAAAAAAAATTGAAAGGGAGTGATCTGTGTATATGAATGGTACTGCATATCCAGAACCACCCAGGTCACAGGCCTGGGGTAATGATCCTGTGTCTGATTCAGGGTCAAGGTCTGGTGAAAATGAGAATGAGATTTTTTTAGACAAGGAGGAATTTCAGCCATTGAGGAGATCAGAGAGGCTCAGGGACAGAAACAACCGGGGGGGGGGGGGGGCACCCAAACCAGAATCGTGGCAGTTGGAGAGGAAACCGGAGAGGGGTGTACAGATGCCTGAATTGAGCCTGGATCAACTTGTAGATTCTCATTTTTCCATTGTGTACAACACTGAATATGATTTTAAAGATTTAAATGTTTCTTCGTTTTCTATTGATATCACTGATTGCGATGTTTTATCTAAGGGTCTAACTTTTGTGCCAACAAAAGGCTATAATGTTGCAAATCCATTAGTTGACTTGAAACATTGTGTAAGAAAATTAAATTTGAATTTAATGTTTCATTCAGTGGAGAGGGTCTGCAATCCATTACATATTTCTAGCACCTTTAATCCACTGCTACATCCCCTATTATTGACATGTGAAAGATTATGTGCAATTGATATAAGGAATATGCCTAAATGCACCCTGGTGAATAATTTGACTAAGAATGAAATAGAGGGATTGACTAATTTAAGGATAAATCATGAGTTAATAGTCATTAAACTTGATAAAGGGGGGTGGTTTGGTAGCCTTTGATAGGGTGTATTATAATCCAAGAATAAAAAAATCGTTGGATACTGATTCATATGGGAAAGTTTCATTAAATGAACTTAATGGTGCTTATAGAAAGATTTCTAGTGAATTGAATGATATGTTTATTGAGGGATATCTCCATCGACAAGTTTAATTTTTTGGTTGTAACTCACCCTAGAACCCCCGCCCCCAAATTTTTGTGTTACCAAAATACATAAGTCCCTGATAAATCCCCCTATGTGTCCTATTGTGGATGGAAGAGGATCTATTACCTACCCACTTGCTAAATTTTTAGATATTAGATTGAAGCCAATTGTAAATAAGGGGAGTGACGTGTAAAGAATCTTGGGACTTTTTGAATAGAATTAACCATCTTAATTTTATAGTTTCAGGGATATTTATCACAATAGATGTTAAAGATCTGTATACCTCGATACCCCATGATATAGGGATCAAATGGGTATGTGAATAATTAATAAATGAGAGTATTTCTCAACCAATGGTCGGTCTTTATGAATGTATGTTTGAGTTGGTATTGGAAAATAACTTCATATTATTTAATAATGAATTGTACCTTCAAACAGGGGTAGCCATGGATTCCCCTTGTGGGTGTTTGTTTGCGAATATCATAATGTTGCAGTGAGAAAATAAGTTTTTATACAATTCTTCTTTTTTAAACACTGCAGGTTTTATACTCATTTTTTGGATGATATGTTTGTTTTTTTGAGATGGCCCAATGGGGATGATATCTGAATCCCTATATCATGGGGTATCGAGGTATACAGATCTTTAGCCTATATTAATGGGACGACAACCTTTCTGAAATTTACTTGTCAGACCAATAAAAGAGAGATTGCTTATTTAGATGTAAGGTTGGTTAAGGTCTCTAGGTTACATACTTTTGTGTCTGAAATACATCGGAAGGAAACATACTCTAACAATTTTTTACACTTCAGTAGTTCTCACCCCTTTAGGCAGAAAAGGGCTATATTGAAGGGTCAGTTTGTGAGGGCAGCCCGTATGGTGTCGTTAATTGATGACTTTTTTTTATGAATGTGAGTTACTTAAGGGCATGTTTTTAAAGAGACGTTACCCCCTGGAATTAATAAATGAAATGTCTTTAGAGGTGATTAATAAAAGGGAAAGGGGCCACTTAAGAGCTATTTTGTCCAGTGGCCATACATTCAGAGCAATGAGACCTGGTATACAGGTTAAGGGCGAATCCCTCATAGAAGATGACTTACATGTTTTAAATCAAGGGGAGGAGTGTAGGTTTAATGAGAAAATCAAATACCAGTCCGCCTTTATTACCACCTATATTACTACAAGTGGGTTGACAGAGGATATATTATGTATAAATTGGGTAATTTTATTCTCATGTAATAATTTTAGGGAATTGCTAGGGGAAGGACCAACCATGGTGTATAGGAAGGGCTGATGTTTAAAGAATTTGCTGGAAACTACACACTATGAACAGCAGACAGAATCAATGGTTAAATGTGGGGCATGTAATGTAGGGCTCCTGTTTTGAAATTAATGGGATATTAGTGAGACCAAACAAAAAGGTTTCTTGTCAAACTGATATTTTATTGTGCCAGGTGCACAAAATGCTCTGTTTTCTATATTGGGAAGACTGAACGAAAATTTAAATTTCGTGTTTACAAACACTTCAAAGTGAAAAAAAAAATGCTTTGGCAAAACATTGCAGTTGTGATGCAGGACACTCTTTTACATTTTTTATTATAGAATCTTTAGTGGTTGATCCTAGAGGTGGTCCTTGGCATCTACAACTAGAGATACATGAAGCCTTAAAGCAGTTGAGAATTAATGCTATGCAGTAGCCAGGCATTAATGAGCATTTATCTTTGGCTTGTTTTTTAAAAATGAAAGCATTGGATAGATGAGTATTAATACGCACTGTGAAGGTATTATTTTTATTGTATTATTGCGTCTTATTTAAATTTTAAATAACATGTATAGATATTGAGAATGTTTTTTAAAATTTATAATGCTTTTAAATATTGGTTTATTGTGATTGGTTCTTTTTTCTTAGTAACACTATTTAAATCCACTCTTCCTGACTGTGTGTTACCTTGATAAAGTCCCTGACTTGCCAGGGATGAAAGCGCTTGGATTTCTATTATTGTGTGTGATTAAAAACCTTTTTGAATGTTTAAAGTGCTTATTTATTATTTTATAACTATTTGATAATTTATTATTACTTCGGAGTCCGTTTGTGGTCTGTTCCTATTACAGAAGCTTTTCAGTTTACTCGTTTATTTGTGTGCTCTTGTGTACATTCAGAAGGAAGTAGTCAACAAAACTCCCAAACACTGACAGGCCAAAAAGGAGGCATACGGATGACAAACTGGATTTTTGCGGATAAGGAAGAAATTGTGTATTGTTATTATGCAAGAAGAACACAATTTCCAGACAAGGATATGCAGAAAGATTAAAAAAAGAAATCAGTGGAAAGAAAAATACTTGCACATGAAAAACTGTCAAAAAACATAACTAAATAAACATTTGTATTTAGTAATACAACAGATCTATGAAAAACATTACATAGATGAAAAAGTTTTTGGCCGCCCGGAAAAAGTGGCAACAGAGGAAGTACAAAAATATATAGAGCAAAACCCAGAGATTTTTGAAAGGTACAAAAAAATAAACATGGGCATGAGAAAGAAAAAGACATCCGGTATGGTGCAATATTTATGCAAAAGAGAAAGCTAAACTAATCAATACAAAAAAAGCAGCTCCAAAGATATTTGAAGAGCAATGCAGGCAATGGCGCCTGGATATGGACAATGTCAAAATACCAAAAAAATAAGAAAACAAAGTAGGAATGCAGAAAATAGGTTTAGTAAGGTAGAAGTTAAACAAATAGAAAATGAAGTTATGAATTATCTGTGAACTGAAGGATTTAGTGTGGAGAATCCAACACAGGCAATGTCACAGCATGATGGAACAATGATCTCCAGATTAAGGAGAAACAGGTGGAGTGGGAGGCATCTGAAGATTTGCAACATGATGATTCTCTGTATCCTTCTGTAGGAGACCAGTATAAAAAAGTCATTTGAAGTTGCACAGCAAAGGAAGAAGCTGGAAACATTAGCAACTCTGACATGGGTAATGTTGCACAGGGATGGGCCAATGAGCTCCCATATGAAGGAGCATCAGATGAAGCAGGGTGCATCTGAAGACAACATGTCACTGGAAGATGTTCTGAAACTTTCTGTATAATGCTTGCAGGAAAGAGAGAGCAAAGATCATGCTCTCAGTCCAGAAGCAAATTATCTAAGGGAAGATCTGCTTGACGTAATAGAGATGGAAAGACATATTATGAGAGATGGAAGAAATAGATTACAGAAAGTAAATAAGATACAAAATGTGAGAAGACTGGTAAAACAGATGAACACAGTAATAATGTGAGAAGGCTGGTAAAACAGAAGAACACAGTAACAAGGACTATTAAGAATTGCATGTGATATAACAGAAAAAATAGTATATATTATTCTGCAGCAAAACTAATAATGGATAAAATGCTAATGCAAAAAAAACAGAATAATAAAGGAAGAAAGGAAACAAAAGGCATGTAAAATGGATGCATCAAATATGGAAAACTATAAAGCTATTAGGACAAGAAGTATCACTGTTAAAAGAATACAGAAAAGGGTACAGATTTATCTTTCTAAGCATTTACATGATGTAGTCAAAAGCACTGCACAGTATCAGAACAGACCAGGATCTATCATACAGTATTTCCAATAATAAAATAAAAATATAAGAACAAGCAGAAAAATTAAAAGATGTGCAGATAAATGTAAAAGCAATTCATTGATGACTCAAAGGGGTTTTATAACGAAATGGAAATCAAAGCAAAAGGAATAGAAACACCACCAGAAAAGGAAGAAATAGACATATTTTGGGGACATTTTTCTACACTGGATTCTTTTTTGGTTCCTCGTATTTTAGGGAAATATTTATGAAGACACTTTTTAACAAAGATGCACAAAGAAAAGAAGAATTAAAAGAAACAGTACAGAGTCCTACTGGAGAGGTTGTGAAATGGCATTAAGTAACAGGCAGAAAAATTGAGACAAATTTAAGAAAGGCTCCTAACTGCAAAACTCCAGGCCTAGACACAATAATTAACTTCTAGCTAAAGGTATTAATGCTTTTACACAAAGATTTAGCCCTCTGTAAAAAATGCATACATGAGTATCCTGAACAGACATCAACCTGGTTAACAACAGGAAAAATTATATTCCTCCTTAAGACTCAACCTGCACGGCATCTTACAAACTATAGACCAATAGCTTGCCTTCAAACAATATATAAATTCTATATTGGAATCGATGCAGACAGAGTTTATATCCATTTAGGGGGAAAAAAACAATTACGGCAATAAGACAAAAGGGTAACAAAAGAAGGTCATGTGGAAAAAAGTTCATTTATTGCTAAATAAAGCCATAACAGAGAACTGTAAAAAGGGGAAGAATCTAAGTATGGAATGGATAGATTACAGAAAACATTTGACAGCATACCACATTCATAAACAAAATAATGTATACAGATACATAAGACATACACTACACTGATCAATTATACTAAAGTGACCATGAAATAGTAGAAAACCACTTTGCAATTGAGCTGTGACAAAGGGCATGTTATTATCCCAGGCTTCATTTTAATCGGAGTTGCTGGCTACTGAGACTTGTCTGCATATATCAACTGGACACAAGCTGATTTAAGTATACTTTTTTCTGCACTTATTTAAGATTTGATTCAGTAAATATTGTGTGCCTTTGATTCAGTAAATATTGTGTGTCTCTGTCTATCTGCAGTTAGCTGCCTGAAGTGTGAAAAAGTGTAGCCATCTGGGCTCATTGAAAGTTGTTAGACTGCTTTGAAATTCCTGTGTTAGTGTTAGCCTGAGGGGTTCTGCTTCCATTAAAATCTGTGTTGGTTACATTTCTAGTAATCATTTTAATCAGAGTTGATGGCTACTGAGACTTGTCTGCATATATCATCTGGACACAAGCTGATTTAAGTATACTTTTCTCTGCACTTATTTAAGATTTGATTCAGTAAATATTGTGTGTCTTTGATTCAGTAAATATTGTGTGTCTCTGTCTATCTGCAGTTAGCTACCTGAAGTGTGAAAAGTGTAGCCATCTGGGCTCATTGAAAGTTGTTAGACTGCTTTGAAATTCCTGTGTTAGTGTTAGCCTGGGGGTTCTGCTTGCATTAAAATCTGTGTTGGTTACATTTTTAGTAATCATTTTAATCAGAGTTTCTGGCTACTGAGAATTGTCTGCATATATCACCTGGACACAAGCTGATTTAAGTATACATTTCTCTGCACTTATTTAAGATTTGATTCAGTAAATATTGTGTGTCTTTGATTCGGTAAATATTGTGAGTCTCTGTCTATCTGCAGTTACTTACCCATCTTCGTCTTGTTTCCTGTTGTGGTGTTAATCTTTGTGGCTTTGGAATTACCCCCCCGCTGTAAATCTGTTTTTGCACACTCCTGCTGGACCCATCTCATTTGCTCACACAACTGAGTACAGTGAGATCATATTTTGATTTCAAATACTCCTACCAGTCCCGTCTCCTCTGCTGTGTACAGAGAGAAAGCATTTGGGAAGGACATTCCCCTATAGTATCTTAATCTGCTCTGTTTCCTCCCTCTATAAAAAATAAATAAATTACACTTCATCTGCTTTACTGTATTTGTGTTTCTTCCTACTTTATTACCTTATTTTGCTTTTGCCTCTTCTTAAAAGTACTCAATTGAATTTATTCTGTTGCCTTTATTACTGCTTGTTAGTAGCCTGATTAAATTGTAACTGTTATTCTAAGGCCTTTGGTTTAAGCACTTGGGCTTCAAACCAGTTGTTTTACATTAAGAAGGTTTGTGGTCTGCACTGTTGTGGCAGGACAGGTAGCGTACATCCTTCTGAGTTGGGAACTGCTGATTGAAGGCTCAGTGTCTGTTATTCTAAAAGTGTATTAGTTCTGGGTTAAGCACTTGGGCTTCAGGCCAGGTATTTTACATTAAGAAGGTTTGTGGTCTGCAGTTTTGTGGGAGGAGAGGCTAGATTCTGCCCTTCTGAGCTGAGAATTTCTGGTTAAAAGCTTATTGTGCATGCTTACTTGAACTGTTTCTTTATGAAATCGGTACACCTTGTTTGCTGTAGCATAGACTAGATTCAGGCCTGCTGGATCTAGCTTTGTTTGTCTAGCTTATGCAGTGATCCAGGCCATCTTTTTTGTAGAAGGTTTCTCTGTACCCTAGTGGCATGAGTCTGCAGTTAGAACTTGTCTGATTGAAGACTGCTGGAACAGGGCTCAGTTTTGAGCTTTTTAACTGGTTAATTGGGTAAAGTGTTGTGTTGATTGTATCTGCTCTATTTTCTGAAAAAAAAAAAAAAAAAATATATATATATATATATATATATATATATATATATATACTTGTTTCCCACCTTTCTGAACTAGTATAGTCCAGTTTTCAGGTCACTGCTGAATCCAGGGCTGTGTTACAAGTTTCTGTGTTGCCCATACCTTACTTGGATAGAAGGAAGTTTCATTGTTCACCTGTGAGAGAGGGGAGCTTTGAGCAGTCTATCTGTCCCTGAAGGAGTGGTTTCAGCCAGAAGTTGGTAGTTTATTGACTATTTTGGGCTAATTTCTATCTCTTTCGCTTCCCTGTTATAAAAAACACATCTGTGTGGTTTTGTGCACCGGGCAGTGCCGGTTAGCTAGAGTTAAACTATTCTCACCTCCACAAAGTCTACTCTTCAATTTTTCCCTTGGAATTAGACAAACCTTCAACTTTAACACTCAAACCATTCATTTCACAGTCAAGCACTTGCTTTAAACTCATAGCAAGCACTAATTAACCCTAGCGCTAGACCCCCCCCGTATACTGTCCAGAAGGACAAGGCTCTCTGTTCGTCCCCACCAGCCAATCAGAAAAACAGATTACTCTACCTATTTAGGCATGTCCAAAGGGCAGTTTCTGGTGTACTCTCCAGTCCAACTGGTGAATCTGGGCATTTTGAGGCAATGTTACAACTGCCTCATGTACACAGACAACCCTCTCCTCCTACCACCAGACACTAATATATGTGAGAGATACAATTATACAGCCAAACTGGAGGCAAAGCTCTCTCAACCCAAGACTGGAACTGATAGTCAAGAGGAGAAGGGTAATACTTGCAACACACCACCAGTCTCACATAGACCTAATAAACCAACACCGGCAAATAACACACATGAATACATGAAAACATACTTGGAGGTTCTAAATAAAAATCTGCAAAAGCAACAGAGACCTCCAAAGCAGACATCCAAGCAACCTCCACACCCCATCACCAACCATGAAACACATACTTAACATAATCAGTGTGCCATGCAATGACAGCCCTTAAGGCAAAATAACATACCAAACACACTAGTAATAGGCGACTCTATAGTCAGGCACACTGATGTCCCACTAACTAGGCTGAACAAGGAGAAGATTACAGTTAGCTGTCTGTCAGGCGCTAGGATCCGCCACATAACACAAGCACTCAGGTCAAGCCAGAACAAGTACAAATATGACTCTGTCATTGTCCATGTTGGTGTGAATCACCTCAGGCGCACTTCCCTGGACTACATGAAAAGAGATGGAAGAGCTCTCTGATCATGTAGATCAGGCTGGTTTGACCCTGACCCTGAGTAGCATCCTGCTCTCACGAAGAATGATGCCACAGTATAAAGAAAAAAATATCAGTTTCAACAATTGGCTAAGTTTCTGGTGTCATTTAAAGGGGTCCAGTATCTGTCCACCTGGGATGACATACTCGACAAGCCATATTGCTTTGCAAGAGATGGCTTGCACCTGTCACCCTTAGGCTTTCAAATACTGGCCAAGGCTCTTGCCGCCCCCATAGTGCCTTTTTAGGCAAGACTCAAAAGACAAACCCACCACCATAAACAACACAAGTAACCAAAAACTGAGGATAATGCTACTCAACGCCAGAAGTCTAAACCTCAAAATGCATGCACTTGAGGCACTCCTCAGTATGGAGAACATCGATATCTGTGCAGTAACAGAAACCTGGTTTAAGGCTCCTGAGAGCACCCCAGCACTACTAGGCTATAACTCATACCATACCTTTTGGCCACAGAACCAGGAATGAAACACAAAAGGCTGGGGTGTATCCATATTCATCATGGATACCCGTACCTCCAGGATAGTGGCGCAGCACAATGCATCAGAGATCATCCATGTGCAACTAACAATGGGAAAAACTGCAATCCAAATTGTAGCTTGCTATAGATCACCCACCATGACCCAGGACCTCCATTCCGCATTTCTGGAGACACTGGGAAATATGAAGGTCCTACCAAACACCCTAATACTGGTTGATTTCAATTACCCAAATATAAACTGGGAGAACTACTCAAGTACTAACTCCCTTGCCCAATGCTTCCTAGAATTTACAAACTTGAATGCCCTGGAACTGGTCAATACCCCCACCAGAGGGAAAAACATATTTGACCTGGTCATCACCAACATGGGCGACCGTTGTTCCACACCGGAGGTCAACACCTCGCTGGCTAGATCAAAAAATAGACTAATCACTCTGGACATTCACATTCTCCCCCACCCCCAATCAAGGAAATCACTGTGAAAAACTTTTCAAAAGCAAACTTCACATTACTTAAGACCGAGGTGGAAAGGTTCACAGCCCCCATGCTAAAGGACAATGCTGTCCAAGCTGCTGAAACCTTTACAAAGGCACTCTATGAGCATCTACAGGAATGCATGAATCATGCTATCCCAAGTAAAACCAAGACTCACTCCTCCAAGAAAAGGAAACCAGTCTGGTGGATCCCTGCCATAAACAAGCTATACAACAGAAGGAGGAAACTAGTACAGAAAAGAGTAAAATCTCAAGAAGGAAAGACATCCCTGATCAGTATCAGCAAGAAACTACGATCCCTCATTAAATCATCCAAGGCTACTTTCAACAGAAAAATTGCCAATGACTCCAAAGATAACCACAAAACATTCTTTAGTTATGTCAAGAACCTAAGTGGAAACTCTCAGATCTGCTCTGAGTTAGTGCAGAATGACACAAAATACACTGAACTGACTGATATTGCCAACATTCTGGCAGACAGGTTTAGTGCAAACTTCACCCCTCTCTTACCCCCTAAAGGGCCCATAACCATACCAGAAGAATGTAGCGCCCCATCAATCACTGTCACACAGGTTAAAACAGCTCTATCCAAAGCCAAAAACACAGCTTTAGTGGGACCAAACGGTGTCCCAGGCTGTCTTTTACAAGGGCTCCAACATGAACTAACCCCTCACCTAAACACACTGTTCAAACTCAGCCTCTCTACAGGCTATGTACCCACAGAGTGGTGCACAGCAACAGTTATCCCACTCCACAAAGGTGGAGCCACAACGGACCCTGGGAACTATCGCTCTATAAGCCCGAATAGCCTGGTCTGCAAGGCTATGGAGCACATCATTATGGAACTCATTAACAGAGACATTGGGAACCTCCAAACCTTGGACCCTACCCAGTTTGGCTTTGTTAAGGGCAGATGATGCCTCCTAAACCTGGTGGACTTCTTTGAGACAGTTACCAAGGCATTAGATGAGGGAAAGGAGGTCCACACAGCCTACCTAGACCTCACAAAGGCTTTCAACACCATTCCCCATTCTAGTATTATAGACAAGCTCACCAGCTTGAATATAAACCCCTACATCACGAGATGGGTTGCCAACTGGCTCATGGATAGAACCCACATGGTGAGAGTTGCAGGCTCTATGTCTGACCTTAAACCGGTTACAAGTGGCATCCCTCCGGGCTCAGTCCTAGGACCCCTCCTGTTCGGTATATACTTCTCAGAGGTACAGGCAAGCATAGGAGGACTATGACTGACCAAGTTCACAGACGACTGCAAACTAGGGGCTGTAATTGATTCTCCCTCCAGAAGGGTCTCACTGAGACAGATACCTGGTGTCAAAATTATGGCCTCAAGCTAAATGCCAAAAAGTGCATAGTCATCCCCTTTGGAAAAAAATAAAGTACCCGCTAACTACCAAATAGGTGGTAGTTCCCTAAATACAGAAAATGTAATAAGGGATCTGGGGACCCAGGTAGATAGTAATCTCTCCTTTGATAATCATATTGCCAAGGTGGTTAGAAAATCCTTCTATGTGGCCCACCTAATCACAAAAGGGTTCGCATCTAGAACAAAAGAGGTTATTGTGCCTCTCTACTCATCACTCATTAGACCCATCATAGAAGACAATGCCCCATTTGGGATGTGCCTTACAAGACACCAACAGCTGGAAAGACCACAAAAGTACCTCACCAAGAGGATTACTGGCCTCAAACAGATGCCCTATGCAGCCCAACACAAGAAACTCCAGCTGTACTCAGTTGCATACTGCTTACTCAGAGGTGATCTCTGCTGACATACAAGGCCATGTCCAACCCAGAATTGATGGACATGCTCCACCTAAAAAAAAAAACAAATCCCGGAGAGCCACATGCTCTAGAGATATAAACCTCACCACAACGATAAATATGACATGCTGGAGGGATAGATTCCTGTCCCAGAGACTCCTCATGCTTTGGAACAGGATTCCAATATGCATCAGGCAGAGCCCCTCACTAACACTCTTCAAGAGAAACCTTGATGGGTGGATGGGAAACAGAAAATCTACCCAGGGGATCACTGCAGTGACTCTGCTGGACAGCGGTGCAGGGAACTAATGGCTCTGTTGGACATTGGCACAAGGAACTAATCTAAGGGGGTGGCAAAAGCCAACAAATTCTGGCTAGGCTTATAAATGCCCTTGGGCAGGTAGCCTAGTACTTACCTATGAACCTATGAACCTATAAAAACTCAGAGAAGGATATTCCAAGGTGATTTTTTGTCACCGCTGCTGTTTTGTCTTACCCTTAACCCATTAAGCTGTTTACTTAACACATTAAGCTATAGCTACAATTTGGTGGCCAGAAACAAACCTTGTTTAAAGACTTCTCATCTACTTTCTGTGGATGACTTAAAACTGGATAGCTCATTAGTTGAGGAGTTGAAAGCATGATTGCAAATAGTTAAAACTTTCTAAGATGACAAAAGAATGGCATTTGATCTTAATAAATGTGCAAAGGTAAATTTTAAAGCAGGAAAGCTTTGGCATTAAGAAAACATCAGTCTGTTACTGGAATCTGGTATAAATGATCTTAAGCAGGAGGGAGTGTATACATATTTGAGAACAGATGAAATATTGGCCTTAAAGCACGGATGAATAAGAATAAAACTCAGTAAGGAATACTTCAGGAGACTAAAACGAATACTGAAAACTGCATTGACATCTAGGAATAGAGTCCAAGCTATAAAACGTCCCTTTCTAAGTTGTATTTTTGGGGTGACTGACTGGCCCAAAAAAGTATTGGGTCAATTAGACAAGAAAACAAGAAAAATGTATCATACTTATCAAATGATATATACAAATTAGTATACACAAATATTACATTCTCCTTGCTCTGAAGGATGTCTGGGCCTCCTTGAAATTGATTACACGTACTTCAATCATCGCAATGCATACACATCTTATGACCTCACCAGATCCAAACATAGTGAAAGTTTTAAAATATCAAGACAAGCCTAACATGACATCTTTGCTTAGTTTACCAGAAGCATTTTAGTATCAAGCAGGAAATCAAACCAGAAGTAAACAAAAATCAGACTGCAACTGAATGTGCCAAAAAACAAAAGAAAGGATATAAAGAAACGGATCAGATGAGAAGGAAATAAAACTGGAAAATCAATAAATATAGTGGCAAGTACATAGATCTCCTGGAACAACCTTATGTTGACCAATATTTGAAGCAGGAATGGTTACAGAAAAGTGAGTTGAAAGCAAAACACGAAAGGCTAATTATGATGACCCAACATACTGGACTAAGTACAAATTGGCTTATAAAGTCCATTGAAAAAGGTGTGAGGAACAGACAAATGCAGGTTCTGTAAAAAAAGAATTGTAAACAGTTATATATCTTGTTGCTGGGTGTGACACACTCATGGCAAAAGTCCTGTATAAAGAAAGGCACAATAATGTGGCAGGACTGTAGCACTGAGGATTGTGCAAACACCCCAATATAGAAAGTAGCTGAGAAGCAATGGAAACATGAGCCATGAAGCATTATCGAGAATCAGTCGTCACCAACAGTTTAAAAATAGATGCGAGAAAATCAGATATAGTAGTCCATGAAAAAAAGACAAAAGTAGCATGGATCACTGAAATTTCTACACCCAGTGATTACAGTGTCTTATGTACAGAAAGACACAAAGTCATAAAATACGAGGATTTGCAGACAGAAATGAGAGCAATGTAGAAGAAAGAAATCCAGACAGTTTTTATAGTGGTAGGAGCAAAAGGCCTAATAAAAAAGAATTTACAAGATACTTATTTATGCAACTAATACATGTAACCCCATATGAATTACTGAACGAGGCAATTCTGGGCAAATTGCAGGAGCTGAGAACTTCATTCTTGGATAACATTAAAGAATGAAACCATTCTAATTTTATGAACTTTAATCATACAATAACTTAGGTACGGGATCCATTCCTGTCATGGTATTAGAAACCCAAAAGACAAGGAGAAATTAAACCAAACAGATGTCATTCCACCAGCAAGTTATTAAATTGGTACACACCTACCAAAGAACTACAGTCACTAAAGTGACCTAGTACTTACTTAAAACTCTAAAAATCATAACGGTGACTGTCTTTAGTCTGTATATGTTGCTAAACTGTCAAATTCAATCTCAGCACATATCAGAAATATCTAATCTTAATTAAAATCTCTTTCCAACATACATCTCAAGCAAATGATCCTGTGTTTGTGAAAGTCATCTAACCATGTCCACTTCATATTCTAAACCTTATCTCATCTATAACTTAGAATCTCAATTAAACTGTGTTGAAAATTTTAACAGTGCTGCCTTCTATCCACCCATTACTAATACCCCACTGTATGCAGTCAAATCAAACAAACATCACTAAATCCTGTTTGGATAAAATATGCACATGACCTACCTGATTTCTTTGTGTTAATATCGCAGTGGGAGTATGTAGATATAATATACAATGGGCATTATTGTGCTTAGAGAATGGGCTGTCCATAAAATTGTTGAGTTTTACTTATTTATATATTTTTTTACTTATTTTTTTATATATTTTTGATGTAAAATAGTTCCTCTGTCTAATGTTTCAAAATTGCTGTAGTATATGTAAATCGTGTTAGAGGAAGCACTGTATATCCAAAATATATAATTTAAAAAAATATATCTACATATTTGCTTTATTTTTGGTCCCTTACTGCTAAAATGTGCCAATCATTGGGGATTGAAGTCACTAAATAATGACATACAGAATTTATTTCCTTCAGAAAATTCATGTTAATACAAATCCACTTATTTAACTTACTTTGTAAGCTTTATAAGTATGACATTTAAAATCTATTCATATTTTGAGTCTTTGCTCCCCTTTATTTCAGGCTTTATCATGGCTCTCAACTTCTTAGCACAAAAAATCTGGACAAAGCCAAAATTTATGGGGGAACAAAGCCCCGAAAATCAGGACAAGTTTTAAATATTGCTCTTATAAATGTAAAAAGTTGTTATAATACAAGGTCTTGTGCTACAATGTATTTTCTGAAGGATATGAAGACTGAAACTCAAATGCTTGTCATTATTTGATGAATTCAGTCCTCACCGATTTGTCACAAAAATTCAGAAGACTACAAATTTTATGAGGAACAGACCAAAAGAATGAGGCAAAAATCTGGACATTTTGTGAAAATTTGGAAAGCTGAGAGGTATGTGCTTTATCCAGATGTCTTGAGCTAAGAGATCAAGAGGTACACAAACCTTTTATCTGCTGCTGCCATTGGTTCATCTGACTGTGTCTCCCTCACACACACACACACACACACACACACACACACACACACACACACACACACACACACACACACACACACACACACACTTCAGAAAGATGCATGCTAACACAAGTCCTATTAATGAAGGAACTCTGTGATCTTTTAAGAGGAATATGTTTCTGTTTTTTTGCCTTTGATCCCCCTTTATTTTAGGTTTTAGCCAGGTAACTTGATCTAAGAGATGATATGTATGTAAACGTCCTCAACGCTGTAGATCGACTGCTCTCACTCTTGACTCTCTCTCACTCACAAACACCTCATTTTCATGCACACGAGCACACATTCACACACAAAAACAGAAACATACACACACAAACATAAACATACACACACAAACATAAACATATACCCACACACTTTTTTTCTGCTATACTTAGTTTTTCCACTCGCTAAACAGCAAAAGCACTGTTTAGCAAGTGTAAAATTACGGCTTGATTGATCTCGGTTTCACTCACATGCATGCATACACTCACACACACAAACAAACACACACACTTTTGTTGTTTAGTTAGTGAGCAGAAAATAATGGTGGCCATTAGTATTTATCAGTCCGACCTCCACGGCAGCTTGATATGCTGCTGTAATGCCGCAGACTCATTTTCCAGCGGGCATTATTTGCACATTAATACTCTGCTGGAGAACATTCGTTCTCCAATCAGGGTGCTACTGTACAGTTTGCCCATTCTCTAATGCAAAATAATACCAAATGTTCTACTGATAAGAGTGTTATACGCTGCATATACTGTGTTCTACAGTTATGTCTGAGCGTAACATGCAGTAAATGTTACATAGTGTACGTAGCATGATGATGACCTGTTAAGTTTTATAATTCAGTCTTGCATGTTCTAATATAATTGCACTGTCAACTCCACTGAATAGAAGATTTGCTCATTTGAACTTTACTGGTAGATAAAAGCTGATGAATTTGCAACAGTCTCTCTATTACAGTCCCTGATCTGTCACAATTAGTGAAGATGAATGCTCCTTCCAATTTTGCCATTGCGGTACAGATTACAATACATTACAACATGACTATAGCATACAATAATATTTCATTGGTTTATCTATGTTCAGTTTAATGAACTCCAGATTAAAACATGCTTCATTTTTTGAATACTGAGAAGTACAACTCAGAACTAACAAGAATTCTTATTTACAATGTGACATACCCCCCACCCTTCTCCCCACTCTCTATAGTTATAGTTACTAACTTCTTTGTCGCACAACAATGTGGAAAAGTGAAAACACAACAGTGCAATGCAAGCTTGCACAATAAAAGTCAGTGCAGTTTTAAAAAAAATCACAAGTAAAGAAAAATCAATATATATATGATTCACTTTAAACAGTTTTTCATTAAAACTCTATTGATCTTGCATTCCCACATGTGCTGTGATATCCACACAAAAAGCACCCTGTCTTTGTAAATAACATGATCAAATTCACACTTTTATTCTCTCTGTAAACTACAATAAAATACATTTTTTCCATCTGTAAATGCCAGACAGCAAGCTCTCAAAACATATACACTGGTCTGAATTCCAACCAAACGTCATCACGTGAACAAACTAAGATTGCTTTCTGCATGTGTACCCAGTAGGATGGAAGATTATCATCTGTCACACACACTTCTTTTTTTTTTTTCTTCTAAATCACATTTTAAGTGGGGGGGGGAATATATATATATATATATATATATATATATATATATATATATATGTATATATATATATATATATATATATATATATATATATATATATATATATATATATATATATATATATATTCCATGGAGTGGATACCATTTTTGTGGGTTTGCATGTTATCTTTCCATCCTTTGCCATTAAGTGTTTGTATTTTATTCTACAAAGATACTGAGTGATTTCCATACACTTAGACAAGACCAAAGTACAGTGAAGGAGTAGGTGGCACAGATAATAAAGTAGGAGACCTACATAACTACCTCCTCACGTATGTCTGCTTTGTAGTCATACATCATGAATTCCAGGGGTCTGAGTACTATGTCCGGAGATGACTGGGAATAGGAGAGTGAGATCAGGGTGTTTCAATGCCTGATATCTCAGCAAAAGACCATTCATGAATTTCAGATGAGGCGCGAAGATACAATGAAACATGATATGGGCATCACACTATCTACCAGACAAAACATAACCAAAGTGTTGCACAGTGTGCAGCAGGGCCATGAGGCAGTGGTGATATAAACAGCTGGCTCACTGGCATGTAGGGACACTGCTGTTATGGCAATGCTTTAATATGCAAGTAAACAGGGATGTACCATGAAACACTGACCATTTAAAGAAGAGGATAAGCAGTGGTAGACTGCTTATGCATTGCGAAGTGTGGTGAGTGACGAAACTCAGTCCTTGTCAGGTACTCTGTTTCCTGACGTAGGATTTCCTGCAGAAGACACTGCCTGATAACAATTTCTCTCAGCCTATTTCCATGTATACAGACTCAGGTCTTTCCTCACTAACATCCTGCAACTTTTGCAACATCAACAACTTGGAAGAATTTCAGCAAATGTGTTTGTGTACACTAGTTCAAAAAAAGCTTGCTGGTGTGCATTTTTGCCTTGTTATGGAACTGATAGGGTTCCTGCACTGGTCTAGGGAGTATCTTCTATTAGAGGAAATATATTTTTTGTACTGTCGGTCAGTGTTTTGCCTTTTCCTGTATCTCCTGCTGGTCTCCAGCTTGTGTGACAAATTTCCCTGTCATTAGTTTTGTTTTACAGTGTTGTTTTTTACCTGTCTGCTATTAGGCAAAATCACTCCAAACTATTGTGAAGATGGTGCACAGGAGAAACCCAGAAACATCAACAGTAACTGCAGATGATAACCGTTCCAAGCCAGTACGACCATTCCCTTTCTACTGTAAAAATATATTTCCCCTTAAAACACTGGCCTTATCCTCTCCCTTGTCTAGGTTTCTTTGCATAATACTCTTAAACAAACACACTTTACCTGCTCTTCGCACCTCTGCTAGGAATATGCATTCTACTTCCCCTCTCTGAGCAAATTTAAAGCGTAATTACAATTAATTAGGAAATGCAGCAAAGGAGGAAAATAGAAGGGTGGCTATCTGAACACAGACATCTGGCTTAACCAAGCTATGGAAAAATATCAAAATACATTTGTCAGGGCAAGTAAAATAACCAGGCATCCTTTTATACTGCTTAAAAGTACAAATACTAGTAGCAACTCCAGGAAGACAGCAAATGGAAAATAAATAAAAGGGTATTCTTTCCAAGGAAGAGAATGTAAAAGGGCCAGAAGATTAACTGCAGGATACAAACTTTACAATATCTGCAGAAAGAATTAAATGTGTGTGAATTGGACAGAAGAGCACAACAAGAAATGTATAACTTGTAGGGAATGAAGAGGTTAAAAGGGCATGCAACTTTTATGCAATATTTGCTAAATAAGAACACACTGACAAAATAAGCCTTACAGCTCTTTTCTCCAATCGGGTCTGTGCTATTATATTTCACCCCATCTTGCACCTCACCAAGCTAGAAAAAAACTAGAAAAAAATTAACATAATTATACACAAAAATATTTATCATTTTTCCCCAGAAACTTGAAGATGTCTACCTGTGAAAGAGGATGCATTTTGACAAGAGGCTATCAAACCGCTGATGCGGCTTTCAGGAACATTCTTCTATATCTGCTGATGTCTGAATGTGGAACAGATTACAGACACAGATTAATCAGATTAACATGGCAGCAATGATTTTAGTGTGCCTTGCAGGTCTTAAAATGATCTCCCATTTCACTATTGCCCTAGATACTGCTGTACTGATTAGATCAGATCATACACACAGAATAAATTACCTGAAGTGCTTGGGTCTGTAAGAGTACTAACCGCAGGTCATAATTGTAACACCACCAGAGAATACAAACTGCATCAGCTAGAAACAGTTTCAGTAGACCCCTTGATGACCTTTCACAGATTCTCAGACGTGTGCTGTGAAAGCAAACATTTCTACTAAGCAAACAATTACACAGCTTAGAATCAACATTTCTGGAATCTACATTTTACAAGTAGTGATTGTCAATCTAATTCATTTGTCGTCCAAAAAAGGACAAATTCCTGCTTCCAGTATATTTGTGATCCACAAGAGTCTAAAACTGTGAAAAACTTGTAATCCCTTTTGTGCATACCTTTCAACTGTCCCTGATTTTGTGTCATATTTTTGTCCTGTCCCTCATAAATTTTTTTATTTTTCTGGCAAATCACTAAGGATTACAGTCAGCCATACTTCCTATTGTTCAGAAAATGCAAGTCATTGCAAATCCTGTTTTATTGAGTTCCATACACTAGATCGAATTTTCACTAATTCAAAATAGTGCATGGAATGCTCACTGCAGTGAAAGTGCACTTAATCGAAAGTGCACTTACGCGAAGTTTAGTACAACGAACGGGTGTTGTACTGAACTTCCGTACAGTAGTCACGGACCTTAGGGTTAGGGCACGGGTCATAGTAAGGGGATAGCCCATAGGGCTATCCCCTTACCATGACTTGTGCCCTAACCCTAAGGTCCATAACGACTGCAGCACAGTGAAGGACATAGCAATGTCCTCCACTGTGGTGCGATAATCACGGACCTTAGGGTTAGGGCATGGGTTAGGGTAAGGGATAGCTTTACTAACTATCCCCTTACCCTAACCTGTGCCCTAACCCTAAGGTCCGTGACTATCGCACCATAGTGGAGGACATAGCTTGTTTTTTAGGTCCTCCACTATGCTGCGGTGTTTTCGGTGAAGTGCACTTACGCAAAAGTTCACTTTCATTAAAGTGAACTTTCGCAGAAGTGAGGCTTCCTATTACAAGCTCGAAGTAATGAACGTTCCTTCTTGTAATAGAAATCTGTTTTATTATTATTTTATGGGAATCAGAGTAACATTTAAATACATTTCCTTAACTTTGGGGCTTTTGTCTTCCCATTATTGTATAGCTTTATGTGAAATTTTTGGCAAACACGTTGCATGTTATGTTTGCATTCGTATCAGGATACAAAACCTGGCATAGTCCCTGGATTGACAAATTCTCCGTGTAACTGTCTTTTTTTTTGTTCTTCTGCAAAAAACAAATGTACTGCCTTATAGTCCTGGGCAGATGTTCCAGCAGGGCCATCATCTGTTCATCTCAATCCTAGAAGCATCACTTTCTCACACTTTCTGAATGCCTCTTAGATTATGTTTTCCTGTTGCCTTAAATTGTGGAAACTAAACATCTTTCTCTGACACCTCAGTTTGTAACTGCAGTTTTAAAATGCAGCTGAAAATGTTCAACTTATTTCACAGATGGTCTGCAGTCACCTGACTGAAAGGAATATATGACTTTGCATCTCACTTGATACTGAACAGCAATGTACGTTGATGTAATTTAAGCATGGAACATACATTAGGGAGATGGGAACTACTGTACAGATTAGACTTTCAGTGAGGTATTTATGAGGAAAGTGCATGAATGAACAGCCTTTAATAAATTCAACAGCACATCCTGACTAGACACACAAAAAAAATGCAAAGAAATCTGTTTTATTGACCATCGGAGAACTTAGGAAGGCAACATGCCTATTTCCTGCACTTTTACAATAGGGACATTGTTGTTTCTCAGTTAAATCTGGCCAGTCATTGGAAACAGAGAGCTCCACTTAATAACTTGTTAGTAGCATGAATAACTTGTTCGTAGCATGCCACCCTCATTGTCTCATATGCATTACGGCTACTTCTGTTTTCAGTCTCTGACTTTAAACATTAAGGTTAAGCTATGTGCAGATCTGTATAATCATTCACAAGCTAAGACTGCAAATGTCTGTTTTCTGCAATTAACATTCAGAGAAGATTTGACAATAGTGCCCCCCCCCCCCGCAGTGATATGTAAACACTCAGAGGTGATAATAATAAGGGCTATGAGGATACAGTTTCACAGTTTGGGGTGTGTGTTTCCCTTCCAGAGAAATGGCTAGCAAAAATAGATGTTTTGTGCTGTTCAGTGACAAGCTTGACCCCCCCCCCCCCAATTCACACACTTGCATTGTGAAGAGCCATGCCATTTCCACCTACATTTGCAAGGCAGGCAGGAATCAATACCTAACAGGGGGTTCTTACAAGGGCTCAGGGTGGCACATCAACAGTAATCCTCACCTGGAGTCGATGTTTACATTATTTGCAACTAGTACCTTAAATAGTGAACCAAATAAGTCAACATTTATTTCCATTTAGCTCTTAGTTGTCCCAACCAAAGGATTTGAGTAGCCTTCTACACCTTAAGAAATAAGAAATGTTTCATGATTGACTAATGCACAGTGTTATATAAATATATTTGACCTGAGCAGATGTGTCCTAACTAGAGATTTTGGGGAACCCTGGCCATCCTCAGAAATAAGATACATTTCATATTTTCTGGTTTTACAGGGTTAACACCTTCCTGTTTTTGAAAGACAGACATAACCACAGACATTGCAATAAGTATATCTTTCTCAAAAATAAGAAATATTTTATAATTTCATATTGCACATGATTTACATAGTTTATGCCTAGTATACACCTTAGCTATACATACCCATTCTTAGAAATAAGAAATCTAGTTAAGTTTCATAAGGCAAAATATTTATATAGTTTATGCCTAGTATATACCTCTGCTGAGTTATCCTTGCAGAAAAACTGTACTGATGTTGTACCCAAAATTATTGTACCCTAAACATCTGAAACACAAAAACATGAGTATACAAACTCACCATATAAATTGCATTAAATATGAACATGTCATTTTGCAGGAGAGCTTCATCCTCCTGCACCCTTCAACATGGCAGGGTCTGCCCCAACATCTCTGGTCTCTAAATATTCTACCTGGGTTTGCACAGACTGGGAACATAAGATAAAAATAAAAATTTTTTTTTTCCTCTTTTAGACTAACATGATCTTTGAGATCGCAATACAGCAAGCTTCAACATAGCAAGACTTCAACAGTATAAAACATAGGATGACACTTAGAATACTAGAAGTGTTAACAAAGCAGCTGTCAACAATAAATAGAAAATCCCAATAACTTGTAACTTGTATAGCCATGATATTTTGTACTAGGGCTGACAATAATCTAGAGATGTACACTAAAAAGATTATATGCAAGTTCCCTGTCAGTGACACCAGGCCTATTTTCTCTACAATCATTTTAGGCTAAAATGAGAGTAAGGCTCAGAAAACACAATAAGGGCATATCTCTCAACATCTTCACAGGTTCATAGTTACTAGGCTATTGATCTGTGTGGATCTTTAGAACCCTAGTCCTGCACTGTGAAGTTGTTACCCTTTATAATTCAAAAATGAATAATGCAGAGCCAGGCAGAGCATTTGCACGTTACCCCCTATTCATCCACATTTATGTTTCAACAGAGTAAGGGAAATACCTTGTTTTATGTGGAGAAGAATATGATTCCAAAGAAGGGGCATTCTCTGTGATACATATCTATCCCTCCCACATGTTCTATTTAAATTGCAGAAAAGGCTAAGCTCTGTACCCAAGTCATAAACTGACAGAGACAAAAGGTTTGTGATATTTATTGTTTGTTTCGCAGGACACACTGTGGTCTCTAAGCAGCTGTTTTTGTTACTTAGGAGGTAATAAGGAATAGAGGATGATGGGTCATAAATGTAATGGGAAAGGAAAGCTTCCATATCATTAGTAAGGGACTTAACCAATCTGGAAGTGTTTAGTGTCCTGTTGCATCAAACAGCAACATTACTGAACATTATTTCATTTTCTTTTCTTTTTTTCTTAATTTGATTCAGGAAGCTTTAGTACACAAGTGACATTATTTGTCTAGCATTTATACTATCATTACTTCACCAAGCAACAGGTTTTATGATGGAGGGACAGTGTTCTGAAAAAGGTTTGCACAGAGGGCAGCTCCAGATACATCTTAAATATTTTAGTTGACATGGGTTCAGTTCTAAGGTATACAAAGTCGGATGTCTGCAGTTATTGATGACTCAACTTCGGAGGAAACTTACTAGTGTCCTAAATGACAAACACACACACACACACACACACACACACACACACACACACACACACACACACACACACACACACACACACACACACACACACACACACACACACACACACACACACACACACACACACACACACACTTTTAAACCAGAAGCTAACATCAGTAGTCTAAAAACATCACATAACTATGTAAACAAGCTAATGAAAAATCGCTGTCATCTTCTGAGAAATTTGTAAACAATGGTATAGAAAACATTAATTCATTGGTTAAGCAGGTAAGACAGTGATGCAGAACCATTTGGAGGTACAACCTTAAAGTATTAATCTCTCAGAATAATTTGCTCAGTCATACATTACATCAGTGCATAGTAAAAGAATCAAACCCAGAATTGTTGGGCAAAGCTTATAAAAAGCTTGCAAAGCATGAAGCACAGTGATTATGCTCCAACCCTGGGAAAAAGAAACTAGTTCAATGTCTCAATAGCAAGAGAAGTGATCTTAAAACCTGTTACGCACCCCTCTAAGAACTGTTAAGAACAAGTCTCACATTAGACACTAAGATCTGACTGCCTACTAGCAAACAGCCGCAGAAAAAGTTAAAACCAGATCAACTCTGCCTACTCTCTATAACTGTAATCCATCCTTGAGTTTGTCTCAAACTTTTGCCTTGATCTAAGATGTTGTTGTCAATTGTCGGTTTTTTGACAGTGCTCACTAAGTCTTCCACTGGCTTTGGAAGCAAGCAAAACACTTTATACTTTTTTTTCCTTTATTTTCTGTAACTAGAAGTACATGGAGCAGGGGTGGCTGTGGTGGTGCAGCAGTTAGTGTTGCCACCTCACAGGAAGAGGTTCTCCAGTTCGATCCTCGGCTGGGGTGCCTTCTGTGCGGAGTCTGCATGTCCTCCCTGTGGTCGCATGGGTTTCCTCCCACATCCCAAAAGACATGCTGTAGGTGGATTGGACACTCTAAACTGGCCCTAGGTGTGAGTGTGTGTGTGTGTGTGTGTGTGTGTGTGTGTGCGTGTGTGTGTGTGTGTGTGTGTGTGTGTGTGTGTGTGCGTGTGCGTGTGTGTGTGCGTGTGCGTGTGTGTGTGTGTGTGTGTGTGTGTGTGTGTGTGTGTGTGTGTGTGTGCGTGTTCCTTCTGTGGAAGGTCGGGCTGGCAACTCGACACTGTAAAACTCCACTGCCAGTCATGAGCGGACAGGTGATCCACTGTGGCGACCCCTAACCGGGAAAAAGCCGAAAGAAGAAGAAGAAGTACATGGAGCAGATAAAGCTCCATATCTTAAAAGAATTATGATTGAGTCTCCGATCGTAACCTATTATTGTGTGTTACTTAACCATATAATATTATGGTTAGGTTCAGAGACACAGTCATAATCCTCTATATTGCCTTAATCCTTTTGTGCCATACTGTCAGAACAGTGGAAGGAAATGATGTTAAAATCATGGAGCACCGTTCCCATCTTTAAAAATAGCAGCAATATAATGGAACATTTAGCAAAATGTAAAAAATATGTAGGAACCAGAGATGTAATACGGTGTCTCCACTTTACCATCACATTACTCTGTCACCTTGTGTATTCATTTCTACAAAGAGGAGGATCAGTTATTAGGGTGTAAGGAGGACTCTTTTAAAGGAACATCTACTTACCATCTAGGAGGACATATTCGCTTAATTTATAATTAGGCAGTCAAGCAGAATTGAGTTTACCATCTGGCACATTAAGATAAACAAAGACATGCAAAAATATATAATGCAAAAATATTCCAGCCAGTAATACATACATGCTCTTTAAAACAAAGTAATAATTTCAAAACACTGAGCTTATCTTTACTGTCATCTTAGAGAATTAGAGCCACAAAAACTGTAACACTTACATAAAGTATGTATTAATAATGGGTATGTTTTATTTAAGGAGTTAATTTCATAAAAAAGAAATATCCATGCAACAACATTAAAATGAATTTAATCAAAGCTGTCTGGATAATATAATGTAATCAGTAGCTAAGTTATGGAGAAGAATATTCAGGTTACTGCTACTGATAATAGTATTTAATGTGCTGGGAAATCATTGCAAAAATGGATTTGCTTATTCATTCTCCAATTACCAGCTTAAACAAAATGACTCTCTCTCTATTGAGTTAAATGCTATGATATCAGCATATGTTGTTAAAGAAAGTTAATTCAGACATAAAGATTAGCATCCGGGCCAGTCGTAAGTGTTTTAATATGAAAGGTGGTAGGGTATCTGTAGTTTATAAATAAATCTGAATATCTGAAAGAATAAGGTTCCTGTTCCAACACTCTGATGTTGACTGTTAAGCAGGGTGTGCATTTTAGGGAAAGTGCCCGCTAGAGACCTCTCAACATCAGGTAAGATGATTACAGACAGGACAGAAGAATTCTTGGACACCATTTATGGATAAATCATTACTGATAAAACACTGCTCAAAAAAAGTAAACAGGTCAACATGAGAGAGAAAGCACTTTCAGCTTCTGTGCAGTAACTTATGATACACTTTACAGTTCAACACACACAAATAACACAATACACATCTCCATACTACCATTTTGTGTTATGATGTTACCGAAACTCTCACTGGGGTTATGCTATGGACTATCTGACATTCAATAACAATAAAAAGGTTCTTAAACTTCACCTACTACTATTATTACTATCTGACATTTCCACATATAAGCCACTTTCACAGCATGTCAGTGGATAGTGCAGTTTCTCTCCATTCTGCTGAATGACATATTCCATGATCTACCCTCTTTTGTTTTCATGTAGTGCAGGTCAGTTGTGTTGCTACAGTCATCCAAATGCATATAATGTCTAAGCTAATGACTTTTTTTGTTTAAATTATACCTTAGTAGCTCTACAATGGGTAGAATGAGGAATGCAGTAGACATGCACCACAATGCGCCCCCATGCTGAACTTCACCTCCCAAAAATAGGGTCTCAAGGACCCTCCTACTGATCACAGGTATTGAAAAAAGCTTTGGATCTAGCCACTACAATTAGCAATGTCATATTAATGAAGCATAGTTTGAGTTTCACATTTCTTTAAACCAGTTAGTTGTCTGTCCCTTAAATTATTTTATAAATTGCCAAAATGAGTTCTTGCATGTTGTTTCTAGAAATCTTATCACACTATTTCATTTCTCTGTGAAGAGGGTAGCAGTATAACCTGAATGGAAAGTGGAAGAAGTTATGTGAGCTTATTAAGTAGTGAGTAGGAATGAAGCAGTAAAATAAGGTCAGCTAGTTATACTGTTATACAGATGCAACTGGTGGATAATCTCTTGAAACTTGGGATAAACAAGTGCCTATGTAACTGGACTCTTGCCTTTCTGACTGGTAGACCCCAATGAACATTCACTGGAAACAACACCTCTCAATGCACAGTCCTGAATACTGGTGTTTCCCCAGGTTGTGTGCTCAGCCCCTTGCTCTTCACCATCCTCACCCATGACTGTAGTGCAAAACATAACTCAAACCATATTATAAAATTCACCGATGATACCACAGTCGTGGGTCTCATTAGTGATGGGGATGAACATTACTACAGGGATGAGGGAACACTATGATTGCCTGATGTGACAGGAACAATTTTACACCTGAATGTTAGTAAGACTAAAGAAATGCCACTCTGGACCTGAATGTTAATAAGACCAAAGAAATGATTACGGATTTCAGGAGAAAGACAACAGTTCACCAACCACTCACTATCAAATGGGAGGTAGTGGAGAAAGGCAAAACAACCAAGTTCCTGGGCCTTCACATCTCAGATGACCTCTCCTGGACTGTTAATACTAACCATATAGTCAAGAAGGCTCAAAAGAGGCTTCACCTCCTGAGATAACTCAAAAAGGCCAGGCTACCACTGTCTGCTCTCACCACATTTTACAGGGGAGCTGTTGAGAGCATCCTCACTAGCAACTTCATAGCATGGTTCGGTAACTGCACAGTTGCTGAGAAGAAGAAATTACATTGGGTGGTCAGGGTGGCTGAGAAAATCTTGGGCACAAACCTCCCTTCTATTCAGGAGCATTTCTTTACAAGAGGAAGAAAGAGAACATACAAAATACTAGCTGATTCGACCTATCCGACCCACAGCTGGTTCTCACAACTTGCATCTGGAAAAAGATACCACAGCTTCCACTGTAGGCCTACCAGATTCAGGAAGAGTTTGTATCCTGCAGCTCTGATACTTTTTAATTTGGACACCAACCATAATACCTGACACGTTGAAGCCTCTTTTTTCATTTAATCCTGCTGCCCTGAGCAATTACAACCAGTATTACTATTATGCAATATGATGGCTATACTGAGTCATGCCTAAGGTTAACAAGTGCAATATGGTAACTAAAGAGCTGGTATTCATTAGTCTCCATTCTCTATCTTAACGGTGAAGGGGTTTGGTGGTGGGTATTTATTTTTTATCATTGGTTAATGGGTATTGAATGTGTTATGTAGTGTGAACTACCTGTTGCATGACATGTATGTTGTTATTTTCTTTCTTATGTTATTCTCTGATACCGATGTATTTGTGTTATTTGCACTCCATTTCTCTCATGAGCTCACATTTGTAATTTTGTTTAGGCTGCACTTTTGTGGTCCTAAATGACAATAAAGTTTCTTTGAATCTTTGAAGCTTAGTTCAGCCTCTTTGCCTGCAAAGTCCTTGCCTGTGGCAAAAAATTTAAAGACTACAGTGATTAAACTCATGAAATATACGTTGGAAAAATGTTCACGGTATCCTTTTGACTGCAGTTTTGCAAAAATACTAGCTTCATTTTTAATGCCTTTCTGCCAGTAAAATTGTGCTTATAACATTCCTGACAGAGTGGACATTATTGGGGAAATAATGGCCTGCCCAAAAGTTTTATAAGGCCTGATGCCACAGGCATAGGGCCTGTTCACCCCTGGAAAGGCCATTATAGGTTCATAGGTAAGTACTATGCTATCTGCCCAAGGGCATTTATAAGCCTAGCCAGAATATGTTGGCTTTCGCCATTCCCTTAGATTAGTTCCCTGTGCCTCTGTCCAGCAGAGCCATTAGTTCCCTGCACCACTGTCCAGCAGAGCAATTGCAGTGATCCCCGGGGTAAATTTTCTGTTTCCCATCCACCTGTCAAGGTTTCCCTTGAAGAGTATTAGTAAGGGGCTCTGCGTGATGTACATTGGAATCCTGTTCCAAAGCATGGGGAGTCTCTGGAACAGGAATCTATCCCTCCAGCATGTCCTATTTATCGTTGTGGTGAGGTTGATATCTCTAGAGCGTGTGGCTCTCTGGGATTTGTTTTTTTTTTAGGTGGAGCATGTCCATCAATTCTGGGTTGGACATGGCCTTGTATGTCAGGCAGAGATCACCTCTGAGTAAGCAGTATACAACTGAGTACAGCTGGAGTTTCTTAAGTCAGGCTGCATAGGGCATCTGTTTGAGGCCAGTAATCCTCTTGGTGAGGTACTTTTGTGGTCTTTCCAGCTGTTGCAGGTGTCTTGTAAGGTACATCCCAAATTGGTTGTTGTATTCTATGATGGGTCTAATGATTGATGAGTAGAGAGGCACAATAACCTCTTTTGTTCTAGATGCGAACCCTTTTGTGATTAGGTGGGCCACATAGAAGAATTTTCTAACCACCTTGGCAATATAATTATCAAAGGAGAGATTACTATCTACTTGGGTCCCCAGATCACATATTACATTTTCTGTATTTAGGGAACTACCACCTATGTGGTAGTTAGCGGGTAGTTTATTTTTTCCAAAGGGGATGACTATGCACTTTTTGGCATTTAGCTTGAGGCCATGATTTTGACACCAGGTATCCATCTCAGTGAGACCCTTCTGGAAGGTGTCTGTATCAGCCAGAGAATCAATTATGGCCCCTAGTTTGCAGTCGTCTGCGAACTTGGTCAGCCATAGTCCTCCTATGCTTGCCTGTACCTCTGAGAAGTATATACCGAACAGGAGGGGTCCTAGGACTGAGCCCTGGGGGACACCACTTGTAACCGGTTTAGAGTCGGACATAAAGCCTGCAACTCTCACCATGTGGGTTCTATTCATGAGCCAGTTGGCCACCCATCTCATGACGTAGGGGTTTATGTTCAAGCTGGTGAGCTTGTCTATAATACTAGAATGAGGAATGGTGTCAAAAGCCTTTGTGAGGTCTAGGTAGGCTGTGTGGACCTCCTTTCCCTCATCTAATGCCTTGGTAACTGTCTCAAAGAAGTCCACCAGGCTTAGGAGGCTTGATCTGCCCTTAACAAAGCCAAACTGGGTAGGGTCCAAGGTTTGGAGGTTCCCAATGTCTCTGTTAATGAGTTCCATGATGATGCGCTCCATAGCCTTGCAGACCAGGCTAGTCAGGCTTATAGGGCAATAGTTCCCAGGGTCCATTGTGGCTCCACCTTTGTGGAGTGGGATAACTGTTGCTGTGCACCACTCTGTGGGTAAGTAGCCTGTAGAGAGGCTGAGTTTGAACATTGTATTTAGGTCAGGGGTTAGTTCATTTTGGAGCTCTTGTAAGAGACAGCCTGGGACTCCATCCGGTCCCATTGAAGCTGTGTTTTTGGCTTTGGATAGGGCTGTTTTAACCTGTGTGTCAGTGATTTATGGGGCCCTACATTCTTCTGGTATGGTTATGGGCCCTTTAGGGGGTGAGAGGGTGGTGAAGTTTGCACTAAACCTGTCTGCCAGAATGTTGGCAATATCAGTCGGTTCAGTGTATTTTGTGCCATTCTGCACTAACTCAGGGCAGATCTGAGAGTTTCCACTTAGGTTCTTGACATAGCTAAATAACACTTTGTGGTTATCTTTGGAGTCATTGGCAATTTTTCTTTCGAAACTACCCTTGGATGATTTAATGAGGGATCATAGTTTCTTGCTGATACTAATCAGGGATGTATTTCCTTCTTGGGATTTTACTCTTTTCTGTACTAGTTTCCTCCTTCTATTGTATAGCTTGTTTATGGCAGGAGTCCACCAGACTGGTTTCCTTTTCTTGGAGGAGTGAGTCTTGGTTTTACTTGGGATATCATGATCCATGCATTCCTGCAGATGCTCATAGAGTGCCTTTGTAAAGATTTCAGCAGCTTGGACAGCATTGTCCCTTAGCATGGGGGCTGTGAACCTTTCCACCTCGGTCTTAAGTAATGTGAAGTTTGCTTTTGAAAAGTTTTTCCCTGTGGTTTCCTTGATTGGGGGTGGGGGAAGAATGTGGATATCCAGAGTGATTAGTCTATGGTCTGATCTAACCAGCAAGGGGTTGACCTCTGGTGTGGAACACCGGTCACCCATGTTGGTAATGACCAGGTCCAATATGTTCCCTCTGGTGGGGGTGTTGACCAGTTGATCCAGGGCATTCAAGTTTATAAATTCTAGGAAGCGTTAGGCAAGGGAGTTATTACTTGAGTAGTTCTCCCAGTTTATGTTTGGGTAATTGAAATCACCCAGTATTAGGGTGTTTGGTAGGATCTACATATTTCCCAGTGTTTCCAGAAATGCGGAATGGTGGTCCTGGGTCATGGTGGGTGATCTGTAGCAAGCTACAATTTGGATTGCAGTTTTGCCCATTGTTAGTTGCACATGGATGATTTCTGATGCATTGTGCTGCACCACCAACCTGGAGGTACGGGTATCCTTGATGAATATGGATACACCCCCGCCTTTTGTGTTTTGGTCTTGGTTCTGTGGCCAAAAGGTATGGTATGAGTTACAGCCTAGTAGTGCTGGGGTGCTCTCAGGAGCCTTAAACCAGGTTTCTGTTACTGCACAGATGTCAATGTTCTCCATACTCAGGAGTGCCTCAAGTGCATGCATTTTGAGGTTTAGACTTCTGGCATTGACTAGCAATATCCTCACTTTTTGGTTACTTGTGCTATTTATGGTGGTGGGTTTGTCTTTTGAGCCTTGCCTAAAAAGGCACTATAGGGGCGGCAAGAGGCTTGGCCAGTATTCGAAAGCCTAAGGGTGACAGGTGCAAGCCATCTCTTGCGAAGCAATGTGGCTTGTCGAGCATGTCATCCCAGGTGAACAGATACTGGATCCCCTTTGAATGGCACCAGAAACTTAGCCAATTGTTGAAATTGATCATTTTTTTCTTTATACTGTTGCATCATTCTTGGTGACGGCAGGATGCTACTCAGGGTCAGGGTCATACCGGCCTGAGCTACTTGATCAGAGAGCTCTTCCATGTCGTCCAGGGAGGTACGTCTGAGGTCATTCACACCAACATGGACAATGACAGAGTCATATTTGTACTTGTGCTGGAGTGACCTGAGTGCTTGTGCTATGTGGCGGATTTTGGTGTCCGACAGGCAGCTAACTGTAACCTTCTCCTTGTCCAGCCTAGTTAGTGGGACATCAGTGTGCCTGACTATAGAGTCACCTATTACTAGTGTGTTGGGTATGTTATTTTCCCTTAAGGGTTGTGATTGCATGGCACACTGAGTATGTGAAGTATGTGTTCCTGGTTGGTGATGGGGTGTGGAGGTTGCTTGGATGTCTGCTTTGGAGGTCTCTGTTGCTTTTGCAGAATTTTATTTAGAGCCAGCGAGTATGTTTTCATGTATTTATGTGTGTTATTTGCTGTCTGTCAGTTCTGGTCTTGGGTTAAGACAGCTTTGCCTTCAGTTTGGCTGTATAATTGCATCTCTTGCATATATTAGTGTTTGGTGGTAGGAGGAGAGGGTTGTCTGTGTACATGAGGCAGCTGTAACATTGCCTCAAAATGCCCAGATTCACCAGTTGAACTGGAGAGTACACCAGAAACTGCCCTTTGGACATGCCTGAATAGGTAGAGTAAGCTGTTTTTCTGACTGGCTGGTGAGGACTAATAGAGAGCCTTGTTCTTCTAAACAGTATAGGGAGGTCTAGTGCTAGGTTTAATTAATGCTTGCTATGAGAGTAAAGTAAGTGCTTGATTGTGAAATGAATGGTTTGAGTGCTAAAGTTGAAGGTTTGCCTAGTTCCAAGGGAAAAATTGAAGAGTAGACTTTGTGGAGCTGAGAATAGTTTAACTTTAGCTAAAATGTGCTGCTCGGTGCGCAAAACCGTGCAAATGTGGTTTTTATAGCAGGGAAGTGAAAGAGATAGAAGTTAGCCCCAAATGGCCAATAAACTACTAACTTCTTGGCTGAAACTACTCCTCCAGGGACAGATAGGCTGCTCAAAGCTCTCCTCTCTCACAGGTGAACAGAGAAACTTCCTTCTATCCAAGTAAGTTATGGGCAACACAGAAACCTGTAACACAGCCCTGGATTCAGCAATAACCTGAAAACTGACTATACTAGTTCAGAATGGCAGGAAAAAGTATATATTTTTGTTTTTCTTTGTTGTTTTTTCAGAAAATAGAGCAGATACAATCAAAATTAGCCCAAAATGGCCAATAAACTACTAACTTCTGGGCTGAAACCACTCCTCCAGGGATAGATAAGCTGCTCAAAGCTCCTCTCTCACACAGGTGAACAGAGTAACTTCCTTCTATCTAAGTAAGGTATGAGCAACACAGAAACTTGTAACACAGCCCTGGATTCAGCAGTAACCTGAAAACTGGAATATACTAGTTCAGAAAAGTGGAAACAAGTATATATTTTTTTTTTTTTTTTTCAGAAAATAGAGCAGATACAATCAAAACAACACTTTAAATGCACAGAAAGGCTGTCACACTTTAGTGTGTAGCCTACAACAGCTAAACAGATTATTTAAATACAAAAATGACTTAATTCAAGTGCAGGCAGCAAATAAGTACAATATGTAGTAATAACAAACGTTTTAAATCACAGATTCGCTAAAACAACTGGCGTTTTAGGCGGAATTAGTTAAGACAGCAAGAAAAGCAGAAAAATGATAATCCCTCCAAAGTCTCTCTTTTGTCTCTCTGCTGCTGCAGACTGTGCATTACACCTGGAAGGCACTTGCTGAGTGGAATACAAGCACAAAAACAGCGCAAATGCATTTTTATAGCAGAGAAGTGAAAGAGATAGAAATTAGTACAAAATGGCCAATAAACTACTAACTTCTGGGCTGAAACTACTCCTCTAGGAACAGATAGGCTGCTCAAAGCTCCCCTCTCTCACAGGTGAACAATGAAACTTCCTTCTATCCAAGTAAGGTATGGGCAACACAGAAACTTGTAACACAGCCCTGGATTTAGCAGTGACCTGAAAACTGGACTATACTAGCTCAGAAAGGTGAGAAACAAGTATATATATTTTTTCTTCAGAAAATAGAGCAGATACAGTCAAAACAACACTTTACCCAATTAACCAGTTAAAAAGCTCAAAACTGAGCCCTGTTTCAGCAGTCTTCAATCAGACAAGTTCTAACTGCACACTCCTGCCACTAGGGTACAGAGAAATTTCTAAAAAAGACGGACTGGATCAGTGCACAAGTTATAAAGCTAGATCCAGCACGCCTGAATCTAGTCTATGCTTCAGCAAACAAGGCATACCGATTTCAGAAAAAAACAGTTCAAGTAAGCATGCGCAATAAGCCTTTAACCAGAAATTCCCAGCTCAGAAGGGCAGAATCTAGCCTCTCCTCCCACAAAAGTGCAGACCACAAACCTTCTTAATGTAAAATAACTGGCCTGAAGCCCAAGTGCTTGACCCAGAACTAATACACTTTTAGAATAACAGACACTGAGCTTTCAATCAGCAGTTCCCAACTTAGAAGGATGTATGCTACCTGTCCTGCCACAACAGTGCAGACCACAAACCTTCTTAATGTAAAACAACTGGTTTGAAGCCCAAGTGCTTAAACCAAAGGTCTTAGAATAACATGTACAATTTAATCAGGCTACTAACAAGCAGTAATAAAGACAGCATAATAAATTCAATTGAGTACTTTTAAGAAGAGGCAAAAGCAAAATAGGGTAATAAAGTATGCAGAAACACAAATACAGTAGAGCAGATGAAGTGGATTTTTTTTGTGGACAGGGAGGAAACAGAGCAGACTAAGATACTATAGGGGAATGTCCTTCCCAAGTACTCTCTCTGTACACAGCAGAGGAGATGGGACTGGTAGGAGTATTTGAAATCAAAATATGATCTCACTGTACTCAGTTGAGTGAGCAAATGAGATGGATCCAACAGGAGTGTGCAAAAACAGATTTACAGCAGAGGCGGGCAATTCCAAAGCCACCAAGATTAAAACCACAACCGGAAACAGTGGGGGGGGGACTAACTGCAGATAGACAGAGACACACAATATATACTGAATCAAATCTTAAATAAGTAAAGAGAAAACTATACTTAAAGCAGCTTGTGTCCAGTTGATATATGCAGACAAGTCTCAGTAGCCAGCAACTCCAATTAAAATGATTACTAGAAATGTAACCAACACAGATTTTAATGCAAGCAGAAACCCCCTGGCTAACACTAACACAGGAATTTCAAAGCAGTCTAACAACTTTCAGTGAGTCCAGATGGCTACATGTTTTCATACTTCAGGCAACTAACTGCAGATAGACAGAGCCACACAATATTTACTGAATCAAAGACACACAATATTTACTGAATCAAATCTTAAATAAGTGCAGAGAAAAGTATACTTAAATCAGCTTGTGTCCAGTTGATATATGCAGACAAGTCTCTCAATCTGGAGGGCATTATTGCTCTTAAATGGAATAATGGTTAAACTGTTTTTTATTAGTATATAGATTTGTATAATTCTGATGTGAAATAGTTCTTCATCCTAATGTTTCAAACTTGCTGTAGCATAATTATTGCTACTGGAGGAAATTTTCATTCAAAATATATTTTATGTAGTTATTTAATGTTCACACACACAGGCACAAACTCACATGTAAAATAAGAAACACAAACACCTACAGGCAGACAGACAAATACACACACACACACACACACACACACACAATGTGCTCAGCAATTACAGCTACTTTCTAATCTGAGTACACTTCAGATGTCTTAATAAGATCAAATGAATAAAAAAACGTAATACAATGCAAGACATTGCACATCCCCTTGACTCTGTGTCTCTGAACCTCTCTCTGTGTCCCTACTTTTGTTCTAACCCTGATAATGTTATAGCTTCACACTTCTTATTTTTCAGGAAATATATGTTTAAAGAAAACATTATGCTTTAATTTCTTAAGTGAATTAGGGCTATATTTAGAAATTGTGCTTGTTTTCAGCTCTTTTAGACTAATATCGGGTGCTCTATCCATGATTCTTGAGCTAAGAAATTGACAGGTATTATGCTCATTCTCCTGCCTGCTATGTCATCCTCCATTTCTCTCGTTCACTCTCCTTTGCTCTCTTTCTTTATCTAATATGCACACATAAACTCACACACATTTTTTCTTTTTATTTACTTTTTTTTAAATGTTATGGTCTCTACCTAACAAAGCTATGTTTTACGAAGCAACAGAATTCTTTTTTACTGGGTGGTATCTGTACATGAAACCTGTGTTGGAATATTCATTGTCTCGGAGATGATGTACATTCGGCCCATTATCTAAAGCTTTTTACCACACTGACTTGATTCCACTTGATTGGTAAGGTAATGAGGATATTAATAAACAAACTGTCCTGACAGTTCTGTCACTGACTGATCTAGAGCAACACACCTTTATAGCTAACTGCAACTTCTGCTGTGTCATAACAGTCATCTACAACACTTCTGTTATCCATAAGTTCATAGGTTCATAAAAGGTTAAGAGGCTAATGGCACTAGGGCCTTTATAAGCCTAGCCCTGTTATACCCATGTTCCCTAATTTACCTTGGTTTAATTGTCGTTATTCACAGAGTGGGTCTATGATCAGCACAGACTGCCCCTGTTCATGAAGGACATAGGTGCCACCCCTGGGGTGAATTTACTGTCTCCCATACTATTGTCTGGGTTGAGCTTGGATAGGGTTATTGAGGAGCTCTGCTTCATGTGAACTGGGAGTTTATTCCAGAGGAGCAGCAATCTCTGAGAGATATATTTCTTTCTCTAACATGTTTTATTAATGTCACAGGCTAGGTTGAGATCCTTAGAGTGAGTGACTCATCCCATTTGATTTGCAGATGTGCAGAATTTCTATTATAGGTTCATAGATAGGTATTAGGCTATTGGCCCTAGGCCCCATATAAGCCTAGCCAAAAAGGTACCCTGGCTTTCACCACCCAAGAAAATTATTTTCCTGTGCCCCTGTCGAGCAGAGCCACAGAAATGAGGTAAATTTCCTATTTCCCATCCAATCATCAAGATTTTTCTTGAAGAGTGCTAATGAGGAGCTTTGTTTGATACAGATAGGCAGTTTGTTCCAGAGTATGGGAAGTTTCTTGGATAAGAATCTATCCCTCCAGCATTTTCTGTTTATTGTGGTGACAAGGTTTAGGTCCCTAGAGTGTCTAGCTTGGGGGGATTGCGATTTCTTTAAGTGGAGCATGTCCAACAGCTCTGCGTCTGACATAGCTTTGTATGTTAGGCAGAGATCGCCTCTGAGTAGGTGCTATGTGACAGAGTAAAGCTGGAGATTTTTGAGAAGGTCTGCGTAGGGCATCTGTTTGAGGCTGGTAATCCTCTTTGTGAGGTATTTCTGCAGCCTTTTCAGTTGTTGTAGATGTCTTGTGAGGTACATACCAAAAGGGGCACTGCACTCTATAATGGGTCTAATGAGTGATGAGTAGAGGGGAAGAATTACCTCTTTTTTCCTGGATGAGAAACCTTTTGTGATGAGGTGTGCCATGTAGAAGGATTTCCTGACTACTGTGGCAATGTGGTTATCAAAGGAGAGACTACTGTCCACCTGTGTCCCAAGGTCTCTTATCACACTTGCTGTGTTAAGTAGACTACCGCCTATGTGGTAGTTCATGGGTAAAAAGTTTTTAACAAAAGGGATGACAATGCACTTTTTGACATTGAGTTTGAGGCCATGGCTTTGACACCAGGCATCTGTCTCAGTGAGGCCCTTTTGTAGGATGTCAACATCATTAGAAGTTTTGATTATGGCTCCTAGTTTGCAGTCATCTGAGAACTTCATTAGCCAAAGACCTGTGTTAGCCTGTGCTTCAGAGAAGTAGATACCAAACAGAAGAGGACCCAGGACTGAACCCTGTGGTCTTCCACTTGTCACTGGTCTGAAGTTGGATTTGGAGTCTGCTACTTTCACAGTGTGGGTTCTGTCAGTGAACCAGTTGGCAGCCCATCTTGTGACATAAGGATTTATACCTAGTTTAGTGAGTTTATCTATAATTCCAGAGTGGAGGATGGTGTGAAAGCCTTGGCAAGATCTAGATAGGCTGTGTGAACCACCTTACCCTCATCTATGGCTTTGGTGACTGCTTCAAAGAAGTCTATCAGGTTTAGGAGACATGATCTGCCTTTTACAAACCTAAACTGGGTGGGATCCAGAGTTTAGAGATTACCAATGTCTTTGTTTATAAGTTTCATGATGATACGTTCCATGGCCTTGCAGACAAGGCTTGTCAGGCAAATGGGTTGGTAGTTCCCGGGGTCCGTGGTGGATCCCCCTTTGTGGAGTGGGATAACCATCACTGTGCACCATTCAGTGGGCACACAGCCTGAGGTGAGGCTATGATTGAACATGCTACTTAAGTGGGGTGCCAGTTCATTCTGTAGTTCATGTAGAACTCAGCCTGGGATGTTGTCAGGTCCCATGGATGCTGTGTTCTTGGCTTTGGAGAGTGTGGTTTTTACCTGTGCAGCCATAATTACAGGAACTTTGCATTCTTCTGGTATAGAGACAGGCCCTTTAGGGGGTGAGAGGGGGGTAAAGTTAGCACTGAACCTATCTGCCCGTATGTTGGCAATATCAGTTGGTTCTGTATATTTAGTGCCATTGTGCTGTAACTCAGAACAGATCTGAATGTTGCCATTGAGATTCTTGACATAGCTATAGAATACTCTGTGGTTGTCTTTATAATCAGTGGTGATTTTCTATTCATAACTAGCTTTGGAGGACTTTATGAGGGATCTCAGCTTCTTACTGAGGCTGACCAGGGAGTTCCTCCAATCATGGGATTTTACCCAGTTTCTTTCTTCTATTGTAGAGTTTGTTTATGGCAGGGGACCACCAGATTGGCTTCCTTTTTTTGGAGGATAGCATCTTGGTTCTGTTAGGGATAGCATGATCCATGCACTTGTGTAAGTGCTTATAAAGTGCATTTGTGTAGGATTCAGCAGTCATACCTCTATTGTCCGTCTGCATGGGTGCAGTGAAGGTTGCCACTTCTATCTTGAGAAGGGTGAAGTTGGCTTTGGAGAAATTTTTTAATGTGTTTTCCCTAATGGGGGTGGGGGTGGGGACAGGATGTGGATGTCTAGGGTGATTAGCTTGTGGGCAGATCTGACCAATGAGAAATTGACCTCTGGTGTGGAACACTGGTCGCCCATGTTGGTAATGATCAGGTCTACGATACTGCTGCCCCTGGTGGGGGTGTGGATAAATTGATCCAAGGTGTTGGAATTTATAAGTTCCAGAAAACGTTAAGCAAAAGAGTTGGTACATGAGTAGTTTTCCCAGTTAATAGTGGGGTAGTTGAAATCACCCATTATTACAGTGTTAGGTTGCACCCTAATATTTTCCAGTGTATCAAGAAATGAGGAGTGGGAATCCTGGTGCATGGTGGGGGATCTGTAGCAGGCTACAATTTGATTGTGGTCTTGCCCAGAGTTAATTGCACTTGGATAATCTCAGATGCATTATGCAGAGCAACTAGCCTGGAGGTGTGGATATCCTTAATGAATATGGACACGCCTCCACCTTTAGTGTTTTGGTCCAGGTTAGGTGGCCAAAAGGTGTGGTATGCATTATAGCCTGGTAATGCAGGGATGCTCTCTGGAGACTTGAACCAGGCCTCTGTCACTGCACAGATGTCGATGTTCTCCATTTTAAGGAGTGCCTCGAGTGAGTGCATTTTGAGGTTTAGACTTCTAGCATTGAGTAGCATTACCCTCAGATTTTGCTTGCTTGTACCTGTTACAGTGGTGAATTTGTCATTAGCCAGTATTCAGAATCCCAAGGGTGACAGGTGCAGGCCATCTCTGGCAAAGCATCGTGGTCTGTCGATCATGTTATCCCAGGTGGACAGATACTGGATCCCCTTAGAATGACACCAGAAGCTTAGCCAATTGTTGAAGTCAATCATTTTTGTCCTTGTACTGTGGTACCATTCTGGGTGATGGCAGGATGCTGCTCAGGGCTAGGGTCATTCCTGCCTGGGCTACAAGAATGGAGAGCTCCTCCATGTCTCACCGAAAGTGTGATGAGAGACTTAGGGACACAGGTGGACAGTGGTCTCACCTTCGATAACCACATCGCCACAACAGTCAGGAAATCCTTCTATGTGGCACACCTCATCACTAAGGGCTTTTCATCCAGAAAAAAGGAGGTCATTGTCCCACTGTACTCATCCCTCATTAGACCCATTATGGAATACAATGCCCCGTTTGGTATGTACCTATCAAGACATCTGCAACAACTTGAAAGGCCGCAGAAATACCTCACTAAAAGAATCACAGGCCTAAAGCAGATGCCCTATGCTGACCGCCTTAAAAAACTCCAGCTATACTCTGTCGCATATCATCTACTCAGAGGCGATCTCTGTTTAACATACAAGGCCATGTCAAACCCACAGCTGTTGGACATGCTACACTTAAAGAAATCTCAATCCCTCAGAGCCACACACTCCAGGGATCTAAACCTTGTTATCTCAATAAACAAAACATGCTGGAGGGATAGGTACCTGACCCAGAGACTCCCCAGACTCTGTAATAGATTGCCCATACATGTCAAGCAGAGTGCCTCTTTGGCCCTCTTCAAAAGGAACCTTGATGATTGGATGGGAGAAAGGAAATTCACCCCAGGGATCATGTCAGTCGCCCTGCTAGACAGGGGTCCAGGGAAGTAAACAGTGTGGGAAGAAATAGCCAGGGAATTGTTATGGCTAGGCTTGTATAGGCCCTAGGGCTGATAGCCTAGTACCAACCTATGAACCTATGTAGTCCAGGGAGGTACATCTCAGGTCATTCACGCCAGCATGGACAATGACAGAGTCATATTTGTGCTTGTTGTGGAGTGACCTGAGTACATGCATTATCTGGCGGATCCTGGCACCTGACAGGCAGCTGACAGTAACTTTCTCAAAAAAAACAGGGTTTGTCTAGGATTTGAACCCGAGACTTCTCACACCCAAAGTGAGAATCATACCACTAAACCATAGGGCAGAGTCAGCGACTGCTCTGTACGCCAGGCCCAAGTCACCTCTCAGCAGCCTGTAGGATACAGAGTACAGTAACAGAGCTTTCAGTCTTTCCATGTAGGTCATGTTTTGGAGGCCCTGAATTTTTTTTGGGGGAGAAACAACTGTCTCTCCAGCTGCTGCAAGTGTCCTTTGAGGTACATGCAAAAGGGAGCATCATTCTCTATTAGTGGTCTGATGAGGGTTAAGTACAGAGGAGTCACACCATCCTTAGTCTTGAATGGGATGTCCTTACTTATGATATGAGCAATGTAGAAGGCTTTCCTTACCAATGTGGACACATGGTGATCAAAGTTTAGATTGCTATCAACTTGTTTTCCCAAATCTCACACCACTGGGTTTGAGCTTAGGGGGGGTGCTGTTAATATTGTAATTTGCAGGGACTTCCTCTTTGCCAAGGGGGATAGTAATGCACTTTTTTGCATTCAGTGTTAGTCTGTGCCATTGGCACCAGTCATCTATCTCTGTTAGCCCCTTTTGTAACATGGTAACATGATTTGAGGACTCAGTGATTATACCCAGTTTGCAATCATCAGCGAACCTGGTAAACTACAGGCCATCTACTTTCACTTGGACTTCGAGAAATAGATTCCAAACAGAAAATGGCTCAGCACAGATCCCTGTGGTACGCTACTGGCAACTAGTCCACTGGTTGCGGTGGAATCCCCAACTTTGACAGTATGCATTCTGTTGGTGAGCCAGTTGGCTGCCCATCTAGTGATGTAAGGGTCAATCCCTAGCTGGGAAAGTTTCTCAATGATACCTGAGTAGATGTTTGTGTCAAAAGCCATGGCTAGGCAGTATGTTCTGTTTTGCCTTCATCCAGGGCTTTGGTGGCATTCTTGAAGAAGTCCACCTGGTTCAATAAGCATGATTTACCTGTAACAAAGTCAAACAGGGCTGTGTCAAGAGTCGGACGTTCACCTATGTACTTGTTGTTTAAGGTCCAGGTAAATCCTAGGCTTCTTACTAAACAATCTAAAACAAGAAGTAGTGGATGATGATTCTTTCCATGGCCTTTCTGATAAGAGTGACTAGGCTTATGGCTCTATAGTTCCCAGGGTTGGTAGATGGACCACCTTCATGCAAGGGAATTACTGTTACTGTTCTCCAGTCTGCTGGAACAAAGCCAGTGCTCAGGCTGAGGTTAAAAAGAGTGCCACGTGGTTCCACTTCTTCTTGTTTTAGGTTGTTTAGTAGCTAGCCTGGGATGTTATCTGGTCCCATGGAGACCATGTTTTGTGCCTTGGAGAGGGCAGATATAATCTGCTTATTGGAGATACTAGGTAGAGGACTGGTGTCAGGTATGCTTTGTGGTATCTCTGGTGGGGATAGGGTGTGAATTTTACACCAAATCTGTCAGCTAGTAGGTAGGGAATTTCCTCAGGTTCAGTCTGAGAGCTATCGTCCACTATAAGTTTGGCACATAGTAGGGTGTTCCCTTTTAGATTTTGGGCATAGCTAAATAATATCTTATGATTATTCTTAGCTAGGGATGCTAATTTAGCTTCATAATTAGCTTTAGAGGACTTACAAGATATCTAATTTGTTCAAGCTGTAAAGGGTATTTTTCTTCTGATGATTAAGTTCCCATTTGTTCTTGGACATCAGTTTCTTCCTTTTGTTATATAATCTATTTATATTTGATGTCTACCATGGTGGCATTTTTTTTGTTTGGGAGGACCTGGATTTGATCTAGCCAGGTACAGCCAAGTCTATGCAGTTGATTAGGTGGTTATACAGGGCATTTATGTACCCTTCTATATAGGAGTCAAGGTTGGTTGTGTTAGCAGGAGGTTTGAAACTTTTTATACCCTCTCCTAGTAGGCTGTAGTTTACTTTGGAGAAAGTTTTCATTCTTTTTGTTCCTTTGGGGTGTCAGGTCTGATTGTTACTTCGAATGAGACAGAGTTATGGTCTGACCTTACTAGGGAGGGCAACATACAGGGGACAGTGCAGTGACCCCCTCATGTTGGTGAGTACTAAGTCTAGGATATTTAGCCTCTTGTGGGGTGCAGACTAGCTGTTCCCTGGGCATTACTATTGACAAAGTCCAGGAACCTCAGGGCAAGCAGGTTTGTGCTTGTGTATGTCGCCCAATCAACAGAAGTATATTTGAAATCTCGCATGACCAACATTTTTGGCTGTACAGTGAGTGACTAGTAAGTCCAGATAGGCAATGTGCTTCTCTTGGTTCATGGTGGGGGACCTGCAGCTAGCAATGATGAAGTAGAGTGTTTTTCCTATAATTAGATGGACCTGGAGTAGCTCAAGTGAGTCATGCAGTTTAATCAGTCTTGAAGTGTATTTGACTTTAATGACGATAGATACAACTCCACCTTTGGTTCTTTCTTGCTCGTTTTGGGGTCTGAATGTGTGGAAGGCATTGTAGCCTTGCACAGATAAGGTACTCTCTGTGGCCTTGAACCATGTCTCAGTGACTGCACAGATGTCAGCAACTTCCAAGGTGAGGACTGCTTCCAGATAGTGCAGTTTCCTGTTTAGACTCCTAGTATTAAGCAGCACAACCTTGAGTTTGTCTTGAGTGGATTATTTTTACATCAGAAATGTTGTTGTTTTGACATTATCTAAAAAAGGCACTATGGGACAGGCAAACACCTTTGTCAGTATCCAAAAGCATAGAGAAGACAGCTGAAGACCATCTCTGGCAAAGCACGTGGTCTGTCAACCATGTCTTCCTAGGCTGACAGATACCGGATCACCTTGCATGGATACCAGAATCTAGGCCATTTGTTGAGGGCAATCATTTTTTGTCTGTATTGTGACATGATCCTGGGTGAAGGTAGAATGTTGCTTAGTGCTAGGGACACACCTGTCTGGGACAGATAATCTGAGAGTCCAGTCATGTCTCTCTTCATACAGTCCAGACCGGTATATCAAAAGTCATTCACCTCAACATGTGCTATGACAGTCATAACTGTAACTGCTGTTGAATGACTTGACTGTCTGTGTGTGATTTGTCAGATCCTGGCACCTGACAGGCATCTGACCATGACCTTCCCCTTGTCCTGCCTGATGAGGGGTCATCTGTGTGTCTCACTATCAAGTCACCTATGACCAGAACATTTGGTTTTGAGGTGTTTTGTCTTACGGGCTTATTTGTTGAGACACCAGTGTGTGCATTGTTATCTGTAGTGGATTCTATTTGCTTTTTAGTGTGTGCAAGTGGTTTGAGCTTGGGAGGTCTCTTATCTTTTGCTAGGCTTCTACTGAAGTTCATAAACCCTGAGAAATGTTCAACAAAGTACAGAAAAAAGTGCACAACATAATAGAACTACAACAACACAAACAAACTTTGCAAAACTTAGACATATTTTGCCAGACTCAGGAGACTTTGGCAAGCTTTTGCAGTATCAGAGGAAGTTAGGAAATATTACAATATTGTTAAAACAACCTAAGAGCAGTACAGTAACAAACAGATGGTGTTTCTTTAACAAGTGCATGCTGAAAAACAGTGATAAATTCAACCAAAGCAATAAATGCAGCAGAGAAGTGTTAAATAGCACTGAGACAATTAGAGCAACTGAAAAAAGTCACAAGTGTCCAAGCCAGGCATATAACTAGGATGGAACACTTCTGCTTTGTTAATATGCTGATACCTTAAAAATGAGCAATTTAATAATTCTATCAGATTTTATATTCGATACCTTGATGACTTGTTTGTAATTTGGAAAGACACTAAGCAATGACTGGAGTGTTTTAGAGAATACATCAATACAACCACCCATTTTTTGAGGTTTACTATGCAAGTTAACAAGGACAGAATTTCTTACCCTGATATCATGTTAGAGAAAAATTATGAAGATAGAAGTTATAGTGCTAAGATTTATCATAAACCCACCTATTCTAACACTATACCATAAAAAGAAAGTGATAGTTAAAGGCCAGTATGTAAGGGTGGCTAGAATGGTAACAGAGTTTAATCTTATTAACGAGTGTGATTTTATGAATAATGTTTTTGAATAGGGGGTACTCTAAAAAAACGATTGAAGCATTGTTATTGGAGGTGATAAAAAAGAGAAAGGATGGATGATACGTGCCTATCCTGGCTAAGGGGCAAGAAACTCAGGAGAGATCTGGGAATGCACCTGTGTGTACCCCTTGCACATATACAACTGCATTTATTACTAGTTTTAGTATGGATAGTGCAGCTGTCTGGTGGATTTTATTAAGAACTGGAATTTTATTAGGGAAGATGGTGAAATAGTATCCAAATTGGCGGAACAACCTATTGTGGTATATAGAAGAAACAACAACATGAATGGTATATTAGAGAGAAGGGTGATGAAATTGGACCCAGTAAGGTGTGGTATGAAGAAATGTAGACATTGTCTGCAATGTAAGTGGATTAGTGTGGGGAACAGCTGTTCTGTTTTGGACAAAATATTTTATTTTAATGTTGTTTAATTGCAGAACAACTGGGGTGGTGTTAAGGTCTTGAATATATGAACATGTATATGATATTAAAAAGAATAAAAATACAAGTGCCCTGGCAAAGCATATTTTAGTTTAGTACAGTCCAAGCTGAAGATATGACAACCAAGGCTATAAGAAAAGTATTAATTTATTCCAAAACTTCATGTAAGTGCTTTCGTACAAAACTTCATCTTACAGCCTTGGTTGTCATATCTTCAGCTTGGACTGTACTTAACTACTTGCGGAGATTGGTGAATTTTGGTGGTGCATTCATTTTTATCTGCATATTTTAGTTTACCCTGAACACTCCGTCAAATTTGTCAGTTTAGGAAAAAGTGAACACTGGGAAATGGGGAGGAGCTTGGCAAGTTCAGGCCACTGTCAACCTGGGTCCCCTAGGTCCCTGAACCTCTGTGTGCCAGTCTTGGGGCCACCTATGGTAACCCGGCTGGGGTTTTGTTTCCATTTTTGGTGTGGTATACTCATTTTTTTTTTTCTGCTTCCAGCCATGGCTGCTGGTGCCAGCCTCTGAAGGATGGAGTCCCCTCCGATGGTGATGTCCACCCGATTTTCCACCACACTGGTTGCAGTCGTCTGCAAACAGTGTACATCCTCCCTCCCAGGCCGGCCTTCTGCCTGTACTTGTAGATGCGAATAGGGGAAATAGGGGGGAACAAGGACCCCTGGGACACCACTTCAGACCGGAGGAGTCTGACATAGGCGTAGCAACTCTAACTCTGTGGGTTCTGTCCTTAAGCCAGTTTGCAACCCATCTTGTGACAGGTCAATATGTAGTGAAAATGGACTGGGTTTCCCTCATCAATGTCCTTGGACTAATTTTGAGTGTAGGCTCCAGTTTCAACCTCATGGCTGCTGCTTGACTGTTTGTACTAGGTCAGGTAGTTCCTCCATTGCTTGATGCCTTTACATAAGCTTTATTGGCATTAGGTCCAATTATGGCAAGTCTAATTTTTACTGGCTTATGGGGTGATTTGATTACTCACAGCTGGTCCAGGCACGCTGTTAAGGGGGACCACAGTTGCCATATGCCGCTCCCCTCTGTGGTAAGGTGGAGGGGAAGAGGCTTTATTTATGCCACCCTTGGGTGTTTGGGTGCTCCAGCAGCACGAGTCCATGGCACACAGCCAGGGACAGTTCCTCATTGAGCCTTTAAGACAGCCAGGCGTTCATTTGAGATGAGCTCAGGAGGTTTGGGGGGCTGGGCCAGATAGTTATCTTTTGAGATGGGGAGGAGGCTACACCGCTGGGGAGTATCTCCCAGCTGGGCTGATGGGCCAAATGTGTACTGGGGTTGTGATTGTGTTTGTTTTTGATGTCTTTTCTTCTCAGTGATTTGCATTCAGCCTTTTGGTACCTGTATAGTATAAAGAAGCCACAAGGTTCCTGATTGTCTGCTGAAATCCATTGCATTTAGTCTTTTTGATTTTTTTATGAATTTTCTATTTTTTGGCCTTTGAGTGATTTTATGACCTATCCTTTTATGGATTAAATTCTGACTAGGGATGCTGTCTTTCTCCTCTTCTGTTAAACCAAGTTATAGCCTCTTATGACGGGTTTGTTAATTGCTGAGGTTGGGAGTTTGTTTTGGTTTTTTTGTAGTTTTTGCAGTCCATTGAGTTGCACCTAACTGGAGGGTCCTGGAAGTGGTCATACCAGGTTGGAGTGGTGGTTCCTGTTTTGTGGGGGATGAAGGCCTAGGGCCTTGAAGGATGAGTAGTGTGAAGTTTGTTTAGTGAAGTTTTCTTAGACCTGTTCTTCTTTGGGGTGAAGGGGGGGATGTGTATTTCCAGTGAGATTAGTTTATGATCAGATCTCCATGGAAGTACAACTAGAAATAATGGAATTGTACTGGCAGCTCTTTTTCGATGCTTTTAAACCCCCAGGATTTGATAACTGTAATATAACTTGTTTGTTGAGAATAAAAGCCCTTGAAAGGTGACTACAGTTTAATGGTTATTACATTGGTCTTATATAGAGAAGCTTCTGTGTTCAGTTCGCAGTGGAGGTGATATGGATTTTCTGTGTTTCTGATATTTATATGTTTTTTAAGTTTTATTGTATATTCTTGTATAATATTCACAACACCTTATTTAACATATTATGATGGGGTAGGAAATTAATGAAGCTGCAAATATGCTTGTTTCCAATTTTCATTTATGGTTTACTAGTATTAATATATTTTATATAGGCGTCCATTTAATTTTTAAATATTTTATTTATAAATAATTTATTGTTGCATACATAATTATTTTTAACAAATTAGAAGCTAATTTTATGTTTGCTAGATTTTTAGGAGCAAAAGATATAATATGTAATGTTTTTGAAAACTCTCTTTTTAAATCTGGAGACGAGGAAACATTGTGGCTTCATCAGAGGTTATTAAGAGCTAAATTGGGTGTAGACTGTTTAGATTTATGTGAGGAAGTTCTGGAAGGTACTAGGACGAAAGCGCTAGTATCTCACTTTATTTAATGACACTTTTTATTGTTTTTAAGTGCGTGTTTGTTAATAAATCTTTTAAAGGAACTTTTATCTATGCTGGACTTGCTGTTGTTTTTCTGATGGTCATTCACCATTTTGTTGGATTACTAGTATGTGAAGAATGTTAGACTTAAGACACATGCCAGGAGTATATGTGTAGCTACAGCTAATGCAGGGAACCAGTCCTGGGAGGTCTATACTGTACCACTGCACATGGGCAACTAGAATACATATGTAAAAAATATCAACCCACAGTACTCATGCAGGATCCTAAAAAGCTGCTGGAAACTTTGATTTCATCTCCTTGAGTGGAGAGCTTACCTACTTGGTTATGTGGAGGTTACATTTGTAGATAGAAGGGGAAATTTAACTAAAATGGGGGCCAATTCTCATGTATACTGCAATTAGGTAAAAGGTGGTATCTAATAAAAGGGAGGTCCACTGAGTCCAATGCACTGTGTATACTACAGGACAGAGAAGAAAGGTATAGTGCATACACTGCAAGATAGAGCAAAAGGGTACACTGCATCCACTGCAGGACAGAACAGAAGGGTGGACTGCATCCACTGTAGGACGGAGCAGAAGGATGCACTGCATCTATTGCAGGATAGAGCAGAAGTGTGCACTGCATACACTGCACACACTGCACTATAGAGGAGAAGGAAAAAAGGGATGTGTTGCTTATACTGCACTACAGAGAAGGAGAAGAAGGGGCATTGCATACACTATTGGATAGAGGAGAAGGGTGCACTGCATATGTTACACTACAGAGAAGGAGGAGGAGAAGGGTGCACTTCATACTCTGCTAGATAGAGGAGAAGGGTGCACTGCATATGTTACACTACAGAGAAGGAGGAGGAGAAGGGTGCACTTCATATTCTGCTAGATAGAGGAGAAGGGTGCACTGCATGCAAAGCACTATAGAGGAGTAGAAGAAGGGTCTACTACATACACTGCAAGATAGAGAAGAGGAGTACACTGTATATACTACCATATAGATGGGAAGTGTGCAATGCATACACTGCAGGGCAAAAGAAAAGGTGCATGGCATATGTACACTGAAGGATAGAGGAGCAAAGTGCCCTGCATACACTGCAAGATAACGGAGAAGGGTTTGCTGCATACACTGCAGCAAGGCATTGGCTGTAGATGACAGCAGAGATGACTGCACTGTGCAAAGTGCACTCTTAAGGGGTCCCTGTTGAAATGCTAAGGGAAGACATCAGACTGAAGCCATAAAACTTCTGTGCAGCATGACTAAGAAAGACAAATCATGAAGATTACAAACATAAATTGGGAAATACGAGAGATGATAGCATTGGGAGCTATGCAAGTTTCCTGCAAGATGGCTGAAAGTGGAATACTAAACAAAGTGTGGCTTAATAGTTCCATTAGGATACCTAAAAGGCAATGTACTTTCTTGCCAGTATGAGTGGGATCCTTCTGGTGTGTAGATGTGTCATGTTGCACACACTGCATTAGTGCCATTAGCACTCATTTTCCCAACCTCCACCAGTCCTGGGTTATACAGTCTTCTTCCAAGAAAAGCCATCCTTCTTCTACCTACGTGGCTATCCAAGCCTCTTACACCATATAATTCAGATCAAGTAGATTCATGTCTGTTCCCTTCCCAAAACAGTCAGTGATTATGCATTTTTTTCCATTTTGTCTTCAGAAAGCTTACTAATAGATACATTCACTCCCACAGTGGGTGGGCAAGGATTACAATGAAGACTGCAGTCTAACTGTTGTCCATGGATGGGTTACACTTAGATGACTCTGGCCTGAGGCAGGTATCTCAGCCTACTCATTTGTGCCATGCCATTTTTTTTTTTTTTGCAGACTAAAGTATATGTCTTTCACAAATCAAGGCACTATGTCCTAGTCATTTAGTCATTACCTATTAGTTTCAATGAAATGGAATTTCCCAGTCCACTAATTATAGTATGGGCCAACTAGGCATAATGGACTTAGAACTTAATGCACCAAATATTTTTATTTTGTGAATCTCAAAACTGTATTACTTATCCATTCCATGCATGGAATTGAATAATGCCCTGCTCATGTGCCCCAACTAGAGTGTGAATTACTGGACCCATGTCTGAATATTACAGCAGCAGAAAAAGAAAAAAAGCTGAAGGGAGGAGATACAAAATACAGCCAGGTCCACTGCACCAGCCAAGCACACTGAGGCCACTGACGAGTGTCCCACCCCTTTACAGAAAAGGTGCTAGAAACACACCTTCTTCTAATAATGCAGATTAAATCATGTATGCTAAATTACATTGGTGTGACTCTGTACAAGCCACTGTTCCAAAAAAATAGTAAACAGTGCCAGAAAGCAGGGTTTTACATTCCAGCAAAGTACTGCTACATTCACATGTAAGCTAGATCAAAAGATACAGTTTGAGCAGAGCTGTTATTTGGCCATCATTATGGGCTAGAGTATTAATGTGCTAACATGAAAGCAGTTAACAAAAACCTCCTCACAAGCTTATACATATCAGTATCTTGTTTTCCTATCTTAATCATCTAACCCAGGTTAATATGCACATACTTTAGTAGATAACTGTTCATTTTCTATCCCACATAACCTATCTGCATTAAACAATATCTGGCCTGATAGTCTTTTATTGCTCCACCCCTACAATACCCTCACACACACCATGCATGCTTAACTGTTGGTAGTCTGCTGTTCTGCTACCTCTTACTGCAATCCATGTTTATCAGCATTTTTCAAGTTGATCTGTTGTCCTAACCTTCTTCAATCTAATTTGTTTTCAAAATATCATAAACTGTGGCACCTCCTAATTAGCATAACTCATAAAATTACATATGGATAGATAGATTTTTTTTCTCTAGATATCTATCTGCCTGTTTCTCTAGATATCTAGCTACCTGTATCCTTTTGACTTATACATCAACACTATGCTCTGGTGGTTTACACCTCAGTTACTTAGAAACCTTCTCCTATTTCATCCTGAGTAGGATTCATTATATACAAACACACATACTATGGGATGTGTGAGTCCACGTATGAATGTACACATGCATATTCAGTGCAGTGGCAACCCATCCGTTTTTCCCCTGGCAGTGTTCACACTCAGGTTAGTAGATTTGTCTTTATCCTTATAGATGTGCATGAATAAGCACCACAGAACAATTTAATATAGATTAACCACAATGTGAAAGGAAATCCTTCTTAGCGTGTTTGTTTCTTTGTTTATTGCTTTATTTTTTCCTTCATTCATTCCTGATAACATGTACCCAGCACTATGTTTCCCACTGTATGATTTCAGTACCAGGAACTGTAACTGAAATATAATAATAATAATAATAATAATAATAATAATAATAATAATAATAATAATAAAGAGAAGAAGAAAAAAACAAGCAAAGCTATGTGTCACATGCAGTTTTTATGTTTACTATGTGTTGCAAGCATTTTTTTAACTAGCAAGTATAGACTGTAGAGATAAAGAATGAATCTAATGCTAAATGTGGTGATGGCACTTGTTTTCCCTGACAGTAATCTGCAAGCACATTTCTTTGACTGTTACATTACTGGGAAACAGCAATCATCAACCCAGTATAGTGACAAACAAGTGACCGGCTTCACACAGAGACAATCAGTTCAGTTTAGTAGATTTTAACATGTGGGAAGCATTCCAGCTGGAAAAAGCCAGCAACTGGAATCTTTTTATAATCACCCGACCCTGTTCACTAGCACACATCCCAATCTACCGTGTCTGTGCATTACTGAAAGTCTTTAAGAAACCAGAGGTCACATTCTTCAAATGTATGTCTGTTTTTGCAACTCTTTTCTCTTGCCACTCATCACTGAAAATTGCCTATGATTTTCTGATTTTGTTTCTGCTACACTACATCTGCTAGAACAAGATTTGTTGCAAAAACTGATAGCAGAATAACTATTGAAAGGATGCGTGTGAAGTGGTTAGTAAAAAATACCTTCCAATGAGCTGAAACAGTTAAAAATCTGTAAGTTCTGAATGACTGATAATGACAGCAGCAGGGTGAAGCAGACAGCAGAAGTATGCATGTGACAGCTGACTTTGCATATGGATGACTATTAAAAGGACGGGTATGTTGCAAAACTTATTTAGAAAACATAGGGCATCCTACAAGAATACTGCTGAGAGATCCGATCACAAATATTCACTCTCCCTCAAAAAATAGTTTATTTTTAAAAAAGGAATAAAAGTCATTTATCTTTATGCAAAAGTAAGAAAAGGAAACCCAAAGCTAAGGATTTCACAAGCATATCTGTGTTTTGGATTTGCATACTGTTTTCTGAATCAAGGCTTAATTACAAATATAATAATAGTGTTCTGCAGCTTTCTTGTAGCCTTACTTATGAAGACCTTTGCATAGCTTTGAACCACTGCTTCAGAAATGTACATTTCGTAAAGGTCTAGGATGCCCTTCATTTTGTGTGCAGCATTTTACAATAAACTTTTATTGGATCATAATGCCCCTTTCTGTATATGGGAATGGGAAATTAAAGGTAATATCTCCAAATACAAATACAGTTACTGAGTTTTCCCTGTTTCAGACATCTAAATCATTCATCTTTCATTTAAGTCGTTTCAGACATCTAAATCATTATTTTTCATTTAAGTGCATTTTTTTTAAATTAAAGTTGTTGGCCAATTGCTTCCAGTAACCTTCTAGAGAATGAAGTACCATACACAATACTTGGCAAGTCAGAAAAGACAAGTGAGCTAATGCAGTAAAATGCAAGACCCTCTGTACAGAACAGGACAGACTGCTAATGGGAAGGGACTCGGTGAAAAAGAAGGACTGTTATCCATAATGCAACTACATGAAGATGAAGTGACAAGCAGTCTACAGCAATGAACAAGACAGCAACAGTAGGGATCAACTTGGTGACAGTGGAGCTCTTCCAGTGCAAAGTCAACTGAAAATTTTCAAACATTTAATTTGCAGCACAGAGATGTTTTGAACAGGAAGAAAACCTAAAAAAAAAAACATCCCATCCAAAAAACAGTCCGTTGATGAAGTGTTTATATAGCCCAAAAATAGGATGTGGCTGGCACTGAAATCCTAAGTCACACATAGAAAAAGCTGGCAAAAATGGAGCTCCACCATCACACAAAAGCATAACCAGCCATATCCATGACAAAACTGTACTCACTGAAATGTAACAACTGAAAGTCGTCCCAGGTATTCAGTATCCAAACATGGATCGATATGGCAGGGCAGGGCATCCCTGTAAAGCCCTGCATGGAAACATTACCTGACAGCTTCAAGACAGGCATAGAGTTCTTCATTCATGACATGTACAATCCACTGTAGGCTATGGCAGCTGCATACATACAGTGCAGGTAGCATTTGAACACAGCAGCAAAGGTCACAGGCATGCAGCAGAGCAGGAAGTGTGTACTCCAAGGCATGTGCTAGTAGCAACAAGCAGGCACAGCCACATCACACAGAATGCAACAGTTATAGGCAGCATCTTAGGACAAGAGGAAGACAGAGCAAGTACCAAAACAGCAGAGCCGTAGAATGTAGTAAACAATGGTAACTAAGGGCTGGCCAGACACTATGTACCAGAATGGGCATGCAACAGATCATGCAAAGTAGCATGGGGAAGAATGAATAGTACAGTGGGATGCCACAGGGAACACTGTGAGGATATGGCACAGGGGACATGTGCACCTACAGTGGAAGCCACAGCAGCTTGGTGGGAGAAGGAATATGATATATGAAGTGTTTCCCCAGACACCTCAATTATCCCTAAATATAGTAGACACTCTTTTCTTCCATACGTAGATACAGGTCCTCATGGCACCTCACTCATTCCTGTCTCTTCAGAGATGGAGGATAGCGTCTATAGTCTGTCAACATGAATTTGCTCATATAAAATGATAACTAGCAGTTCATGCAGCCCAGTGCCACATGACCTGCACAAGGACTACTATTACCTTTGCCACCTCTCCATGCTATTATGAATACAGGGCAAGAAGACCACATATATCTCCCCCACAGACCAGAGGGTGGGTGGGAGAACAGAAGGCAACTGATGAGGCTGTAGAAAAGGGGTACTGTGCCTGTGGGGCTTCCCATGGATGCAGGTCACTGAAAGGTGAACAGGGGCTTGGCATCATGGGAGCAGTATCATTTGGCTCCCTAAAAACAGTAGGTGCTTTATGTGGCAGAAAGAATGTCAGTCAGCTGTCCCTTCATCTCTGACTAAAATGTTGCATATGCAGCACACTTCAGCTGTAAACTCAGCTTCTGCACCCAGTTCTAGAGTTCAAAGAAGAACAGACACCCGTGTACACAGGTGTTGGAAAAAGCCATTATGGCCACATTATACTCTGCATTTCAAAATCTTGTAAGGTGAAGGGGATGACACAGCCTCCTTAAACCCTCTTATATAGCAGGGACTCTGGTGAACATGACTTACACATCAATGGACAATAAAATAAAGACCAGATCTGCTGTTATCACCAGGGCACTAATGGGTCATGTTCAGCTGCCTACACACCGCTGTGTAGGTCATGAAGATCATGACCATCAGCCACAGTACACTCTTAGCCAAGCATCAGATGTTCCCATTCATCATGAGGAAATAACAACTGCCACTGCATCAGTCCACTTCCCAATGACAAACTATGTGGCTTCAAGAATGTATGGGTACATCTTCCACCTCTATATCCACCAGATATGTAAAAGTTTTGGTTCCCATTCCTCCACCTCAGTTGTGTCTATAGTCATGGCCCTTTCCCTGCATCAGGTCATCTTTTTCTGAGCACACATCAAGTACAGGTGGCCATTTGCAGATATCTTCATGTTGTACCTTAAACCAGCCACAACCAGCATAGGTTTATGGTGCTGGGACAGACCTGTGTACTAAACTTTGCAAGTGATTCCTGGTTCAATCTGTCTTTCATTCTGGCTACATGTAGATGCCATTATAAATCTGGAGAAGACTACAGGTGCCCCCCTCTTCATCACACACCTCCTGAGGGTGTCGGGCCACTGTCCCAAACTGCTGCAGGAATGGGTGGGGGTGTTCAGCAGAAGAGATGGCTGCCTAGCAGGTGTCTACATGACCTATGGCACTCTTGGCACTCTTGTTCTCTTGTTCTCTGTGCTCTGTGTCCTGGAGGTCTCAGCCAGTTAGCACTTCATCAGGATGTAACTAGGTGACACACAGCAGAATCAACTAAAAGACTGTATGCTTTCATAATGTTTTTTTCATTTCATAACAGAAATGCAGCCTTAGTTTGCTACTCTACTTTAATGGAAAGGGTATGGATCCTGTGCATGACACCCTTTGACTTTATCATACTATTATACGGTAATACCAGGCTCCAATACAGAGCAAATGGTATCTAGGGAGAGCTGCTTGGTATTCACCTGCCAAATGTTTGTTTGGTGCACTAAGGCTGTCTGGCAGTAAAGTACAAAATGCTATGGTGAGAAATTACTAATGTGCTTCATCATGTAGGCACTGAGTTTGACTCTCTTAGTTTCCACTTGCACATTATGAAACTTGAACAAATCACTATATAAGTTGATGTTTCCCAAGTGAAAATTATTGAATAGACTAACTGAAGAATTTCACGTTGGAAGAAATTAGCACAGTTCTACTGGAAATCATCATATTTGTAAAACATTAACCCATGTTGAGGAAAAGTAAAACAAATAAACAATACACAAGGAAAGAAACATATATAACTGTAAATAATAAGGTATGATAATGAAAGGAAATATACATTTGCCTTTGGTGCCAAAGGCTGTGGGTTCTATTCCCACACCAGGTCGATCAATTACTGACCCTTCAATGCAGCATAAGGAGGGTTCTGCACTTCTGAGTGTGCCATCCTTCAGATGAGATGTTAAACTGAGGCCCTATCTGCTTGAGTTGGTGGCACATCAGGTGGATGTGAAAGATCTCACAGCTCCTATCGAAAAGAGGAAGGGAAGCTAGCTAAGGCAAGTGCATGGTATATCAACATGTAGTAGTAACTTTTGAAAGAATTAATGACAAGAGGTTTCAAACAAAAGGATGTTTTACATGTTTTTTTGTAGGTATTGTGTAGACCATTAAATGTCCCTGCTGAAGTTTCTACATAGGAGAAAGCAACAGAAGCCTGGGTGAAAGAATAAAGGAACATGTTAGGGACATCAAGAATAATAAGAGCATTTTAATGGGAAACATAATGGAGTTTTTAGTAGTTTATAAGTTTCAGTTTTAGAACAAATTATTCCAAGATTTGTTAGTGAAGATATGATTAAATATTTACTCACGGAAAGGGAATCAATTTTTATATTAAAATATAATACATTGCAAACCAAAGGGTTGAATAAAGAATGTCATTGGAAAAGTTTTATTTGAATGCAAGGGTTTTTTAAACATTTCAGCATTTTTCATTTAATTAATTGAATGTATAATTAAATAAGTGTTTAATTAATTTGTTAAGATTTTGAATTTTTTTATATAAAAGGAGATGTTTGTTCAGGTGTTATTTACTCTGTAAAGGCTGTTTCAGCCAAGGCGCTAAGAGAGATTGTTTTTCTGCTATTTAGTACATCTGTTATCGAATTAAAGAATCTTTGCTGACATCGTGTTGGAGGTATAAGTTCCTGGTCTTGGGTGGTACTTTTTTACATTGCTGTAAAGTGGTTTTAACATCTATCTTTATGACCAGTGATTCTTTTACCTCTTTGCGCCATATTGTCCATGAAACGGGCATGGATTTTTCACAGAAGAATGGCGAAATGGATGTACAACAGGGACCCAAGACTGTGAATAATATTGATGCAGGCAATATGGGTCCATCAATGAGTAATTTAATCGATACACAACCTAATGTGTTCAGAAAATGGGATGAGGGCAGATTACATATGACTTCTAACCCTTTTGCTGCAGTGGGTAAGAGAACATAACTATCTACTTCATCGGAAGTACAAGAACTGTGTACCCAGATTGAAAAATTAATATTTAAGGAGATAGCAGTGTTCTATAATCTACACAGTTTACAAATGTACCAGGAACTGAAGATTACACCCAGGGGGCTCCGGGCTGTAAAAAGTCCATCCACTCCCTTCGATTTGTCAGAGCAACAGGAGCACGTGTTCCATGAAAGGTGGACAGCGGCTGCTCACCAATGTAGTAGTGAGTGGGTTTCAATATTAATTGAAAGGGACACACTGAAAAGAAATAAATTGAAAGAAGAAATGAAGAAGCTCTGTATGGATATTGTGAGGGAAACATCCAATTGTGCCCTTGAATTGTTTTTGGGTAATATGAACGATTGACTATTATCCTATGAAAAGGAATTAGTTAACCGAAAAAAGAACAAACTTCAAAGGGATCTACGCGATTACGACAGGAAGAAGGTGTTTCTGCTTTCTGCCAACCAGCAGCCCAAACATAACTGCGTAAGGTTCCAAAAAGAACAGGAAGTCTGGGGCCAGCAAGCCAACAACTTTTTTTTCAGGAGAGAGCGCGGCGTCTTCAATGGATGAAGACAAAACAGAAGAAGAACAGTTCCCAGGGTTACCAAGACCTAACAATGAAGAATCTTTTTGCAAGACATTTCGAGACCAAACAGGACAAAGAAATGGGACTAAAAAAGGGTCCTGGTATGGACATGATACAAATAGGGACCAGGGCTATGGTCTGTACAATAAACGCAGCAAATGGACATAATAACAAGGTACTGTGTGCTGAAAAAGATTCTTATGTTGTAAATTTATCTGGTTGTGCATTAGATGAAACAGAAATGTCTGTATTACAGAGGGTTTTACAACTTATTCCCTCAGATCTGCTGAGGTTACATGAGTTAAAGGGAAATCGGTTTAAGTTGATTCGTAAGATGCCCATAAAAGAGTATTTCCCTAATATAGAAAATGTGGAATGCAGTTTATCTAAATATGAAACTGATTCATCAACTGATAATAATTATTATTCATGAGTCAGATATTGATAATAATGCTTACAGTAAACTAGATACCAGTAAAATACCATCTAAAAGCACATTCATGCCGCCATTCAGAAATGAATGTATTCAGTGCTTTTATAGTGCATTCAATTTAATATTAGAAAAGGAAACGCAAGAATTTAATAAAGCAGAGAAGACATTCAATTTATCTAAAAGAGAATGGTTAAAATTAAAACAGTTGAGTGAAAATGATCAAATTGTGTTTAAGCCCTCTGACAAGGGGGGCAAATTAGTGGTAATGAAATCTATTGATTATTTTAGTATGTGCATCGAGCATTTAAGTAATGAAGCAGTTTATTGTGTAGTAAATGAGGAAGTTTATACACAAGTTAAAAGAGGGTACGAACAACTGTTAAACAAATGGGTATGTTTAAATTATTTTACTAAACCACATGTAACTGACACATTTTCTAGTCAAGACAGTACAACGGCTAAGTTCTTCTGTGTTCCAAAAATACATAAGAACCTACGACATCCCTCCGGATGCCCTATAGTGTCAGAAAGTGGCTATTTCACCCATAATCCGGGGTGCTTCTTACATGAATTTCTGCTAAAAGAAGTGGTGACGTTACCATCTTATATCAAGGATTCTTTTGACTTCCTAAAAAAACTAGGAGGATTAAAGTGGGAACAAGATGTGTATTTTTTGGTAGTGGACGTAACCAGCCTATATACAAGCATATAACATGAGTTTGGTATGGAAGCATTGGATTATTTTCTGGGAGATAGTCCCAGAATGCAGAATATAAAGGAGCTAGTGTATTTTTGTTTGACAAACAATGTTTTTGAATTTGATGGCCCATTTGTAAAAACAAATGCAAGGTACATTTATGGGGGTGGCATTGGCACCCATGTATGCTAATTTGTTTATGGGCTTGGTGGAGTTCACTCACATATATAGAAGCAGAGTTTAAAAGAATCATGTTAAAAGATATTTCAGGTTTATAAATGACCTTATATTTATATGTCAAGGGGGTAATAATGAAGCATTTATTAATTACTTGAATGAAAATAAATATCAAATCAAATATGACGGTTTGCAGGAGGGAGCCAACGTGAATTATTTAGATATAACTTTAGAAGGTTTAAGGAATGGAGAGATTAAAACAAAAATATATAGAAAATGTGATCATCCCAACCATATGTTACATGCACCCAGTTGCCATCCAGCACATACTTTGACAGCCATGCCTTACGGAGAAATGCTGAGAATAAAAAGGCTGTGCAGTGACATACAGGAATCGGAAAGGGAAGCTAAAAAAAACGATCACCATGTTTTTAAACAGGGGATATGATGAGGGAACAGTTGTGGATAGTTATTTGAGAGTATATAGAGATGTAGAGAAAGAGAAGGACAACAGCGAAGGCAAAAAATATAGGAAAACACAAAAAGAGATAATTTCAAATCAGACCCTATTTTTTGTTTCAAAATATACATTATTTTCAACAAGGTTACAGAAGTTATTGAGATATTATTAGAATGTAATGAAGAGGGAACTTACATCTCTTACAGAGGTGGGGTTAAAATTTTCCTACGAAAAGGGACGAAGTTTAAAAGATTTTTTTGGTTCATAGTATGTATAGAAGACCATTGAAAAGTATAGCAGGGCTATTGTTTGAGACTGGCACTATTCCATGTGGCAAGTGCACGGTATGTCAACATGTAGTAGCAACTTTTGAAAGAATTAATGGCAAGAGGTAAGAGCATAGGTATTGTATAGACCATTAAATGTCCCTGCTGAAGTTTCTACATAGGAGAAAGCAACAGAAGCCTGGGTGAAAGAATAAAGGAACATGTTAGGGACATCAAGAATAATAAAACTATAAGCCCAGTAGCAGAGCATTTTAATGGAAAACATAAGGGAGATTTTAGTAGTTTACAAGTTTCAGTTTTAGAACAAATTAATCCAAGATTTCTTAGTGAAGATATGATGAAATATTTACTCAGGAAAAAGGAATCAAATTTTATATTAAAATATAATACATTGCAACCCAAAGGGTTGAATAAAGAATGTCACTGGAAAAGTTTTATTTGAATGCAAGGGTTTTTTAAACATTTCAGCATTTTTCATTTAATTAATTGAATGTATAATTGAATAGGTGTTTAATTAATTTGTTAAGATTATGAATTTTTTTATATAAAAGGAGATGTTTTTTCAGGTGTTATTTCCTCTGTAAAGGCTGTTTCAGCCAAGGCACTAAGAGAGATTGTTTTGCTGCTATTTAGTACATCTGTTATCGAATTAAAAGAATCTTTGCTGACATTGTGTTGGAGGCATAAGTTCCTGATCTTTGGTGATACTTTTTTACATTGCTGTAAAGTGGTTTTAAAGTCACTATACAAGTCGATGTTTCCCAAGTGAAAATTATTGAATAGACTAACTGAAGGATTTCACGTTGGAAGAAATTAGTACAGTTCTACTGCACAATGAAAAAAACATATTTAATTGTAAGTAATAAGGTATGATAATGAAAGGAAATACACATTTACCTTTGGTGCCAAAGGCTGTGGGCTCTATTCCCACACCAGGTCGATCAATTACTGACCCTTCAATGCAGCCATCCTTCATTTGAGATGTTAACCTGAGGCCCTATCTGCTTGAGTTGGTGACAGATCAGGTGGATGTGAAAGATCTCACAGCTCCTATCGAAGAGAGGAAGGGAAGCTGGCCAATGTCCTGGTCAAATTTCCTGGGTCTATATTATCATATCGCATGCTCAGAAGAGCAAATGACAGATAATCGACCCCATGAAAGCAAAAGCTTACAACGTCGAAACTTCAGAACAGCAATTTTTTTCCAATGGAAGACAATCGCAGTTCCGAAAAAAAAAAAAAAAAAACAGTAAAACATTAGTTAATGTGGGAGGCTTCACCCCCCCCAGCCCCCAACTCTGAGATCACACTACAGTGCCAAAAAGGCAAAGTAGCGAAAGCAAGCAAACAAATTCTTTCCCAGGGAAAGAATTCACTGAAAAGCCACTTTGCTATTTTGCCTTTTCATGCTTTACTGTTCGGCAAAGATGCATTCGACAACTTGCATCTGCGACGGCGTAATAGGGAACCAAATTTCCCCTAGTAATATAAATACCCCTGAAAAGAGGCTACTACATATAATGTGACTAACCTTGTCAACAAAGGCTAAATAAATAAATAAATAAACAGACATTCTTTTCCATTTACACAGTCCTATTCTGAGACTCCCATGAAGAAGCTAAATTAAAGATGCTCAGTATTCAAGTCGTCTTTCCTCCAGTCAGACAAATACTGCACTTACCCTCACCCATGCTAATACTGCACTTGCCCTCACCAAAGCAAATACTTCACTCACCTACACTAAACTAAATACTGCACTTACTCATACTCAAGCAAATACTGTATTTACCCACATCCAAGCATATACTGCACTTACCCATACCCAAGCAAATGCTGCATTTACCCACACTCTGAAGAAGATCCTGAGTTTGCATAGCAGACTAATCACTGGCAGAACTCTATTCAGCTCCATGTTAATCCATCTACTGAACTTTAACAAATGACTACATTTTTTAAGAGACGTATTCATTTATTAGATGGTTTTACAGATAATTACTGTACATTGCAGTGCATATCATGGATGTCTTAAATAAAATTAAGAATGTTGCTTCTCAAGGTGAGCATATACACGGGTGAATTGCTGTGATATACATACAAATGAGAATGGTAGTGGTGAACCATAAACTAAAAGGTAAACAAAACAACACAGGTGAATATGGCATTCTGCTCTGTTAATTCAAGCACAAATTCCAAACACACATGGTATGGCAAAACCTACATGTCATTCTACTCACGTCAAGCTCTGGCAGACATGTATGCATATAACATGTACTTTTAAACATTATTTTCCAGTTATGCTATTGCAACACTGTCATGAGAAAACTAATAGGTTCCCTTACAGAACGTGATGCCTATAGTAAATCAGTTGAAATTCATAATAAAATAAAAGCATTTGGCTTGCTTTCTTAGACAATATACATTGTATAATATATAATTATGATGATTACCTAATGAATAAATGAATGCTCAAAATAACATGCAAATAGATCAATCTTTTTAGATTGAATAAAAAACATTGAAAAAAAAAACAGTATTTTATGCAGGGCACCCCCCCCCCCCCCCACACACACACACACACACACACACACACATGGAAAGGGCAAATTCTCAGACCCCACTGTATCACCAACAGGCAGAAAAAAAGAGCATTGCACCCAAAATTAGATCAGATGGCATGATACATGTTATGCTATGTTAAAATACAATATAATATAAAGGACAGCGTGATGATTTATCATTAATATCTCAGTCTCAGAGCTCCACAGTTCAGTACTGACATCTGATCAAATGTCTGTGGAGTTTAGCATGATATTGCTATGTCTACAAGAGACTGCCTCAAGTACTTTAGTTTTATCCTACTTCCCAATAACCTTTCAGTTCCTTGGCCGTACTAAACAGGCTGTCAAGATATAAATATTGTATGTTGTATTAAACCTTGCCTCTGTTGTCTTGTTTGTGGCTAAAAAGGTCCTTGGACAAACAGCACACACACTTTGTTTACAAATAAATGAATTTAACTTAAACGAAATTCTTAAATGCAACATATACTTCAGTCTGAGGTTCTCAGTATTAGAAGAATCTCTTATTTGTGTTACTTCTCTACAAGCACATCAATAAACACCAATATAACTGTCCTTTATGGAAACTAATAAACTGCTGCCTGTGGGTAACTTCAAAGCTTCAAGATTTAATCTTGCAATACCAGTGCCAAGCACTTGTAATTCCAAAACCAATGATAAGCTTCAAAAACGTAAAAAGTAGCAATTAGCATTTGTAACTAATAATGATAGCACTTCTAAACTACATTAGCAACTGTTATATAAATACTTATGTCTGCAGCTGTAATGAACTGAAAGCAGTAGTTATCCCTGTACATTATAAAGCCATGAGAAGGATCAAAACTGTGGGAAATAAAATACTTGTTTCATTTAATCTGATAACTCATGATTCTTTTTATGCATACCTCTCAAACGTCCAGAATTTCAGGTTCATATTTTTGTGTCATATTTTTGGTCTGCTTCTCATAAAAATGTGTAGTTTTCTGGAAAATCATTGAGGATTGAAGCCACCAAATAATGACAGATATCTGAGTTTCAGATCTGATATCTTCAGGGAATGCTTGCTTATGCAAAACCTTTTATTCTGGCAACTTTCCAAGTTTATAAGAGCAATATTTAAGCTCTATCCCTGATATGGGGCCTTTATCCCCCATTACTTTTGGCTTTGCCAAGAAGTCTTGCACAAAGAGTTTCTGAGCTATATGTTTAGACACTGAATGTGTACTTGCCAAGGAGAGAATGACAGAGACAGACAGAGAGACAGTATCAGAAAGAAACATCAAAATTGCTTTTAACTTTAGAAAAAAAAAAGACTGATACAAGTTAAAATTTTTATTTTTATTTATTTATTTAACATTTGTACAAACTGGCTACCTGTATAAATGTACTTGCATGCACTACACTTCTTACAGGGGAACTACCCATACCTATGTGAGGCAGGGGCTGATGGTATATCATTGCTTCTATAACATAGCTGTTTTGTTGGCTAACTGGGAAATGGACACAGTTTTCACATATAATAAGTTCAGTTCTGGTATTATTTGGTATAAAAGATTTGTGGATGATGTGTTTATTTTATGGGGAGGTGATGAAGAACAACTACTATCCTTTTTTGACTATTTATCCACTACTACATCCGTTTTGAGGTTTTCACATGCGTACTCTACTGAACAGATTCATTTTCTTGATGTTAACATAAAAAGATCAGAGTTAGGCACATTTAGGACAGGGCTGTATAGGAAAAAGAAAAAGGAAAAATACGCTACTACATAGGAGTAGTATGCACCCGCGGCATGTCCCTAGGAATGTCCTTAGGGGACAACTCCTTAGGGTGATGAGACTGCATAATGATGAAGAAGAGATCATTGAATGCCTTTCATCAACTTAAAAGAGATTTTGTTGAGAGAGGCTGCAAGGTTAGGGAGATAGATGAGTGTATGCAGTCAGTCTTGAAAGAGAGACAAGATGGGTAAGCCCTTCTCTTCTGAGACTTCTAATGAGGTGCAACCAGTAGAGACACCCATAGATATAAGTAGAATCAGGTTTTCTTTAACTTACCCGAATGACGTTGGTATTTTTTGCGATATAATTAAGAGAAACTGGAACATTCTGTATGCAAATGAAGAGCTTAGTGAAAGTCTCCAGTAAGCCTAGTTTTTCTTTTAAGAACAGTGCATCTATTTAAGAAACAGCTATGTTATAGAAGCAATGATATATCATCAGCCCCTACCTCACATAGGTATGGGACGTTCCCTTGTAGGAAGTATAGTGCTTGCAAATACATTTATACAGGTAGCCAGTTTGGACATCCTATGCAGAAGTGCTCAGTAGATTTTAATTTTTATGCCAACTGTACTACAAAGAATTTAGTTTACTACGCTTTTTGCACATACTGTAATGTCTACTACATTGGGAAGACAACCGGCTGTTTGAGAGATCATGTGCTTGAACATATAAGAGACATTAGAAATAAAAAAGAAACTAGTGCACTATTTAAACATGTAGAGTCTAATAATACACAGCACTATTTTACATTTTTTGTGTTGGAAATTATATATGAAAGTTCGAGGGGAGGCAGCATTAAAAACAGGACAGAAGTCTGTGAGCAGAAATGGATTCTTTTCATTAAAGCAGACTTCTTCCTTGGTATTAATGATATGGTTTCCTTGAAACCATTTTTAAGAGAAAGGTCACTGAAGCATTTACTATGATTGTTAATAGTTTCATGTTGTTCATATGATTTTTTTTGTGTTTCACCACATTTAAGTGTTTATGCCTTGTAATAATTATGTGATTTTCATTGGCTGATTTGAATATAAAAATGCATGATGCTTTTATTGAGTTGTCTGATGAAGGAGTATTTTATCTGAGTTGGTTTTATTTGACATTTTGAGTTACCATTCTGCCTGCAGAAGGACCACGTTGGTGTGTTATATACAATTTTATTTGTTCCTTCTTTGGAGCTCCATTTCCTAGTTTCTGCTGTTTTTACTACTCAATCCTAATTATATTATGTTCACAACTTCAAGATGCACTGGTATTTGACACAGCTGAGAAGATCACATTTACTAAATATTACAGTGCTGAGTTACTGCAAAGCATGAATTTTGTCTTAACTACATTTATGGATAGGTTAGAGTTAACTACGCAGTTATCTATGTTTATGAAAGTAGTAGAAATATGGAGATGAGTTCAACAAGTAACAGACTGGAGAACAAGAGGGTTGAATAATCTATGCACCGAATTATTGTTGTGGATGTGATACTTCATGAATATCATTGACTAGTAAATTAAAGAGAATTGGGCCTAAAAAGGTGCCTACAATGACTGTCTGCAGGGTAGAGATATTATCTGGCCATTAATTACATTGTGCATGATCAGAAAGATAGCTACTAAAGCAGTGCATGAATCCAAGATGGAGACAATGTTTTTCTTGTTGTTCCCCAGTGTGCTATTTAATCAACTGATGCTTTTTCTTTGTCTAATCTTTCTTCCATTCCCAGTCAGTACATAAAGCTAACTGCATCAATTGATTTTGCAAAATAACTGTTAATGAATGCATGTTTGATTACATTGATATTACACAAATTGTTTATAAACAATATTTCATCTTCCATTAATTTTCCCAAGGTTAATGTTATTATTATTGTAAATTATGTGGACTAACTTATTATTAATTATTATATTGGGTGGTGCAATGGAGCATCGATTAGCATTGTTGCCACAGCAAGAGGTTCTCTGGTTCAATTCTTGGCTGGGGTGTCTTCTGTACAGAATCTGGATGCCCTCCCTGTGTTCGTGTGGGTTTCCTCTGGGTGCTCTGGTTTCCGCCCACATTCCAAAGACATGCATCTGGAGTGTTTCTTCTAGGGCCTCTGCTGAAAATGGGCTCTGTCCCACACAGACTTTCCCGGTAAAGAAACATTAAATAAATAAAAATTAAAAAAACATTGTTGTTATTGCATTGAGACAGTTCTTACTAGATCTAATGATCTCACTCCTTAACTGGGTACAAAATTAGTCTTAGACTAAATAAACATGGCTACCTGAGGACAGCACCGGGAAGGGGATTATAAACTTGGCTACTGTGCTATCTGAGGTCAGCACTGAATGAAGGGATCATGAGGCATGGCTCAACATGTTCCCTAAGCTATTTAGTACTGAGTACTACCTATCATTGTCCCCCTGAAATTAGCCTTCAGATTGGGTCTATATCAGTTCAGCAAAAGTCCATTACAGAGAATACCAAAAGAGCGACACATATTAATCGAACCGCGAATATACTGAACGCACTAAACCGTGAAATTTAAAACATCGAACGGTCATAGTCGGCCAACCCCACCACCCGCTACATACTACCTACCCAAACAAAATAAATAAACCACATACAAACACTAACCAAACCCTACTCCTAACACTAAAGTAAGGCACCAAAACCCAACTTCTAACACTATATTAAACCGCACATACACAACTATCTATGAACTATCCTTAACCCCTCCCAAACCCTAAGGTCTGTACCTACTGCACACTTCCTCTACGGAGATATATCCTAACAAAATAAATAATACACATAAACATATTTAACAAAACCCTACTTCTAACACTACACTAAACCCCATGTACACAACTATCTATGCACTATCCTTAACCCCTCCCTAACCCTAATGTCCGTAACTACCGCACACTTCCCCTACGGAGATATACCCTAACAAAATAAATAATATACATAAATACATTTAACAAAACCCTACTTCTAACACTACACTAAATCTTACATACATTACCTGTCTATGCACTTACCTTAACCCACACCCTACCATAAGGTCCATACCTATCGCACACTTACCTTACAGAGCCATACCGCAGACGGGCCAACCAAAAAACTTCGACATTTCGGATTTTGCTGTTTTGGAAGTTCAGCATTTACGTAGTTCGTGCAATACATGTCGATCATTTCGTATTTGCAGAAACAGCGTTTTGATCGTCTGATAGGGAGCCTTCAGATTAAGGTAGCCAGTATAATCCTTGTATACTGACACCTCTGGTTTGAGCATTCACCCAAATCTGGTCTACAGATATGATCTGCTGTCACATACTGTCACATAGCACAGCAAGGAATGCTGTAGGATTTAATATACCAAACATGATTAACGTACACACTAGGAGTCACTGTGATGTTAAAGTCTATAGCTGAGGAAGGGTGGGGAGAATCTGTTTAAGGTGGTGAATTACAGCTACCAAGGCCTATAATCTTCACACACAGGTGCAGAACTCATCAAGTAATAACAGTATGAACTAAAGACTGAAGTGCAGCCTGAAATGACCTAGGTCAAGAGGTGGACAGAATGCCTCTTTCAACATATTATAAGGAAATTTAAGTAGCAATATTTCATCCAAGAGCAGAGTTTCTCTTTAGAGGGATTGTTGCTGGAAAATAATGACATAATCTGCCTTTTCCAAGAATACACACCCCTTTTTCACTTGTCTGTTTTCAGACAAGTTTTTTTCCACAACAAATTCCATGAATTTTTTTTTTAATCTTTTTTTCTAAGAAGGTTGTTCAGGATCTGACTCTGGGATAGCTATTAGTATTTAGTATGAGAAACACTGCTGCAATGAAAGCTTTCAGTACATGTTACAAAGTCAGTCATTTAGATTTTGGAAGCAGAAGAATACTGGAGTTTTATGAGTCGACAAATATTACAGAGGACTCAGTGCTGATACACCTTCAGAAATGGGATACCTGAATTCACAGAATCTCTTCATTACTCCTCAAGATGCAAAAGTAGTTTAAGTTGCTAAGAAAAATAAATTGGAACTATATATATCTCTTGTGGATAAAATGAGTTTACTTGAGAACAGAAAATATTACTGGCAGACTTTCTCAGCCTTTTTTTGTAAGAGTTTTGGGAACAATGTGGTCATTGATTAGAAATGCAATATTCATCCCATGACTTTTACATGGCATTTTATCTAAATTTTATGTAACATATAACAGAAAAGAGAGCAAAGTGGTAAAACGGATAGCATCATTGTTTCACAGTGCTTGATTCCCTGGTTTCATCCCATCAGGATACATTTTGTGCAGAGTCTGTACATTCTTCCTATGGCCAGGTGAATTTTTGCCAGGTTTTCTAGTTTCCTCCCTTATAAAAAAGGCATGCTATCAGGTGAAGTGGTGATACTAAACTGCTAAAAGGTGTGTGTGTGTGTGTGTGTGTGTGTGTGTGTGTGTGTGTGTGTGTGTGTGTGTGTGTGTTTCCCTGCTTTCAGTTCTTCTGTCACCCTGAAAAGGATAAAGTTGGTGCTGCAGAACGTGTGGCTGAATGAAAATAACATAGTTGTAATATGAAATTTCTGGATTCACGGTGACCTGCTGACTGAAACTGAAAAACATTGCATACTTTTTGATCTTCCAGCATTTCAAACACTAGACCAAGGAGTACCTCTGGTTCTCTATCCGAAGTGTAAGACCGAATAATGTGACTTTGGAGAATGAAACATAAATTACAATTCAAACAGAATAGTATCAAGTTCACAAAGAAATGTGTATAATTTTCAAGCATTTTGGGGGTGGGAGTGGGGGGTCTCTGCTCCTCACACTCCAGCTACTTATTACACTAATCTGAAGATCACTGATGTTAGAGTGTAATATATCTTCTCTCATTCACACTTACAATTATAATTCACAAATATTCAAAAGGTACCCAGTGCTGGTACATTACTTAAGTGACTACAGTAAACTGGTTGCGACTGTAATATACTGGTCTGAATGTCACATTAGTTTTATATTTTTTGTTTTTAAAATGCTACTGGATATGAAAAACTGAGTGGATAAAAACTGTCCTGCTCTTGGAACTGGGTAGCCACATTTTGAAGTAATGTTTGAGTATTCCAATTATGGACAGTGTGGTGTTATGAGTTCTTTATACCAGGAGAAGTGCATCTGTCTATTGTATGGGTAAGGCATCATTGAATTAGAAGAAAATACGGCTAGCTGAAGGCAGTATTGAGGTCAGTAGAAATAAACATGTGGATAGGGTCTGTGCACTCAGATGTGTAAACAGTTGTCCTTGCATTAAGGATTAAAGTAGTGTAGCAACCCCAACAGAGTGCCATCCCTCTTGCCCACAAACAGTCCTCTTTCCTTACTCTACACATGCTGTACAGGGCAATCACCTATTTTCTATACTTTCATACTTGTTGGGATGTAAATAATTTGTATAATCATAAGCTAGGAGAACCAGGGAAACAAATTCTGATTTCATGTTTCAGGTACCCATATACTGTTTATTAATAAAGAAATGCAAGTTGAATTAGTTCTATTTGTGTAGTTTTGCTCTCACTAAACTATTTATTTATTTATTGACATTTGTTTATCAGGAAAGTCCGACTGGGCACAGGCACCCTTTCTAAACAGAGGCCCAGGGAGAAAAGCTGCAAGGTAACAAATCTGATGTATTCAACAGGACTGCAATGGTAAAGCCTGATGTTGAGACCAATTCATTCTTAATATTTCTGCAAGCACTAAGCAGTCAATCTGCCAGTGTGCTGTCTTGATGAGTCAAAATTAAACAGTCTGGACACCAATGACATCATACAAAGGTACAATAATGTGGCTAGACTGCTGCATTAGGGATTGTGCAAACAGTACAATAATGAAGTAGTTGAGAAGCACTGGAAACATGAACCACAGAGCATTGTAGAGAATTATGTAGTTTATATCACATGAGATCACCCATTACCAACAGTTCAAATATAGATGTGAGAAAACTAGATACAGTAGTTGAGGAAAAAAAGAAACAAGTAGCACTGATCATTGAGATTGCTGCATCCAGTGATTACACTGTCTCTTGTACACAGACACAGTCATAAAATAGCAGGACTTGCAGGCAGAAACAAGAACAATGAAAAAAAAGGATACACAGAAAGTTCCAATAGCACTAAGAGTAAGAGCTCTAATGAAAAAAGAATTTACAGTCAGACGTAGATATGGTACCGATAAATGTAACCCCACATGAATTACAAAAATAATCAATTTGGGGTACATTGTGGGTGCTGTAAATAGCACTAAACATCAAAAATTTAAACAATACTAATTTCTTGAACTTTAATCATTCTTTAACTTTGGAACAGGGTCCATTCGCACCATGATATTAGAAACCCAAAAGACTTGGAGAAATTAAACACTTCATCCATTTTAAAAAACTTGTAGTGGTGGTTCTCAGACTAATGGATATGTTTGAACTGAGCAATTATAAAAAAAAAAAAATAAAGAAATAAAAATAAAAAAATAAAAAACAAATCCACGAATGCTTTGTTCAGATACATCCATCAGTTTGATAATCACCACTTCAACTTTTTAATAATGGATCAAGCGCTAAAAAGGTATAAGTGTTTTTTATGTAGAGGAACATTTAAACAAATGAGAATTAGAATGCAGCTAAGATTAAATGCCACTAGTCATCTGGGGTTTAATGACTCTGTCTCGATTAATTCCATTTTAAAACTGAAGTGTTTAAATGCTTAATTTCACTAAATATGTGAAGTAGTAATGTTATTGGCCAGTATGGATCACGTGATTGAAGTTTTTAATTACTTAAACATGTCAAATTTTAACATTGGAAGTTCTGATGAAGTTCCTAAAAATGAAATGAAAGAGCTCAGCTGTGTTTTAACTGTGGTTTCTAAATAAACGTGATTTATAATAATTGTTCTAACATTGTTTTCCAGTGCAACAGGTGGTTTGTTGAGTTTGTGTTTTCCTGTGGATTACCAGTTTGTCATTTGAGCAGGTTTCATATCACTGCTGTGACCCCATATGGAAAATCTTTTCCATTTTGCCAGGTATTAAGCTTTCTTGCTTCCCTTAAAATGGAGAGCACATCCTTGGGATAGGTTGCAGTCCTATGTGCAAAATGCAATACTGTAGGTGGTTAACATGAGAGAGGCTAGGTGGGGGTGGAAGACAGACTCCTTGTCTAGGCTGAGAGATCGATCTCCTGTGGCAAGGTACAGAATCTCCATTCACTGAGAGTCAGAAGGAAGAGGGAGAACCCACGTTGTCTCAGCCAGAAAGGGGCCACTAGGATCATGCTGGGCCTGTCTGGACCTGTCAGCGGTAAGGGCAGGAATGCATATAGGAAGCACCTTGTCCATGTGAAGGATAATGTTTCTATTTTCTAAGCTCTTGTGTGCTGTGATCTGAACTGGAACTTCTGTAGTTGCTTATCGTGGAAAGAGGGAAACCTGACTATTGAGGGGATCTCCCACTGTATAGTGAAAATCCAAGAAGACCTCTCTTTTCACCATCCATTCATTGAGTTCTAGAAGGTCCCAGCTCACAGAATCTGTTCTGTCTTGGAATATAGCAGTCTATGAGGCTCAACCCTATCTCTTGAACCAGCACCTAAATGTTTATAGCCAGGCTGCACATGGGGTAAGACAAAGTTCCCCCTTGTTTGTTTATACACCACATAACTGTGGTGTTATCTGTCCAAATTTGCAGCATCCCTTGGCTTAGTTCTGTTGAAAACGTTTAATGCCAGGTAGACTACCAGTAACTCCTTTTCATTTATATGCAATTTTCTCTGCTGTGGGGACCAAATGCTCTGTACCTTTAAGCAACCTAAGTGGGCTCCCCAAGCTATGTCTCAACCATCATTGGTAATGGTCTTGTCTGCTTCTGTCAAGGTGAAATTTGCCCCTGGGTTCTTTTGCATGGTATTTTCCCACCACAAGAGTTCTCTTTTCAGGCATGGAAGGGGGGACATCAGGGGTTTCAGACATTTGGGGTGCTGTTCCCAAACATTTTTCAGAAACCACTGAAACTTCCACATGTGCAACTTTGCAGATGAGATCATGAGGATGCTTGATGTCAAATAGCCCCAGTATCCACAGGAATTCTCTTGAAGTTATGAGCTGCTTAGGAAGCAGACTGGTCTGGTATCCTGTCAGGAAAGCAACTGTGTTTTTGGAAAGGAAGGCTTTCTGTTGAACAGAGACTATGATGGCTCCCAGAAAAATGATTCTTGTTTGGTGGGAGAGTTTGGAAGTTTTGAAGATTTGAGCTAAGAGTTACCTTCTGAAAGTAATCTATAGTGATCTGTAAGGTGTGTGAGGTCTCTGAGGAGAATCTTCCCTGAATGACACAGTCCTCTAAATACCTGTAAATATGAACTGCTTGAGTTCTGCAATGTGCTATCAGAGGAGCTAAGCATTTTGTGAAAACTCTAGAAGCAACAGATAGTCCAAATGGTAAAGCACAGAAGTGGAAATGGGAGTATGCTACTACAAATCACAGGTACTTTTTGCAACATTCTTCCATGAGGAAATAACAGGTAAGCATTTTGAATTTCAGGATGTCAAGAAACTTGTTTAACTTTGAGAGGTTCAAGATGGACCTCCAAGTGGCTTCTTTTCTTATGACTAGAAAAATCCTTGAGTAAAAAGCCTTTTCTCCATTTCTCCTGGAAGGACAGACTGAATGGACCTTTGCATAACTGCCAAGGACAGGTGGACAGAGGCTTTCTTGTTCTTTTGGTGGTTTTGGAATGCCCATGAAGGGTAGTATTTCTCTGCATTAAATATAGTACCCCTTCTTTATGGTGTTGAGAACCCATTGATCCCTGCTGATGGATTTCCACTAGTTTAGGAAGAAGAAGAAGAATGCTCTTGCTAGACATTTAGAACTGACAGGAAGGGGTAAGGGAGGGTGGGGTGCAACATAGTCACAGTAGCTCTCTGTGCTGGGTGGGGTCTTTGGAACCCCCAGCCCTTTGTGAATGTTCTGTTTACCATCTCCTAGATTGTCTTGGTCTGCTATCATTAGTCTCCTCTTGAATTGGAAGGATGGAAAAGGCCAAGGTTTTCAGGGGTAACACTTTCTGTACCTCAGGGTTGGAGACAGGTAAAAGTCTTTCACAGTTTTAATTTGCTTTTTTTTGTCCAGTCTCTCAAAACGTGTTCAGCTGGAGGAACAAAAAGGGATTCCTTGTCCATTGGGGCATCCAGTATTTCAGCCTTAACTTGATCTGACATGGGCTGGGTCCTCAGCCATGCATGTCTGTAGATGACAGAACGTGTGTCAGCTGTTCTGCAAGAAGCATCTAAGGCATTATAGCCACATTTTAGGGAGTGTCTGGAGACTTGTAATGCTTCTCTGGCTATTGCCTGGATTTCCTTGGATAAAGTTCTAGCTACAATGGAGTCTAGATTAGCTAGCACTTTATCTTGAAGAGATTTAAGGAACTTCAGCATATGAAACTGTTAATTCTAAGCCTCATTGTCAGTCTGGCAGAGACATAGATTTTTCCTCAAATCTGTCTAGTAATCTGCTTTTCCTGTCATTAAGCAGGTGGTATCTTTTTGGTCCTTTGGATAAACCTTTTGTGGATTCTGTGGAGACAACAAAAGGATCAGCCTTCAGAGTTTTGCAGAGGTGCTTGTGAATTCAAATAGGGTATAAAGGTATGCCTTTGAAGACAACATCCGACACACGTACTGGAGGAATAATCAGTGGTCTGGGTGAAGATAAACTTATAAATTCCCTGTAGTGGCTCTGAGCCTGGGTGTCCTGCTTACTTTCCCAGCTGAAAGCTTCTTTCATTCTATGTAGGGTATCCCTGAAGGAAAGGTCCTGGGAAGAGGAAGAATGTTTATCATCTGAGTCTGGGTATGTTTGACTTGGTAAGCATCCAGAGTAAGATAATTCCTCCTCATCCTCTGAACTACAAGAATCTTCTTCTTCCTGAAAGGCTACTTCCCTGCTCCTTTTAGATGGGGAGGTCTCAGAGGTAGAAGAATGAGAGGGCTGTCTTGATTTCAGTAAGGCCATAAACTCTTCTGCTATTTTAAGGAGGCTTTTGGCTTCAGTCTGAGAAGAAGTAATCGGAGGTAGTGGGGAAGCAAAGGAAGTAATTCACTTTGATTTCATTGTACATTTTAAAAGGGTGACCAGAGGATGCAGTTGTCTGATCACAACTTCATTTATAGCTTCGGTAGATGGGGAAGACAGGGAGTCTCCCTCAAGAGCCATGGTGTAGACTTCTGAATCTAAGGCCTGCAGAGCAGTTTCAGACCCGGCGAATGTATGAGCTGTGGTATCATCTATAGGTAGGCCAGAAACTTTGGCACCCTGTCAATGGGTCATGCCAGGGGCATCAGACATAGGAGTTGCCAGACCAGGGGGCTACAAAGGCACCTCACCATGGTCAGTTGACTTAAGATTTACAGTAGGAGCTTTTTTTGCTAACATCAGGATCCTTTTCCTTGTTGTCTTTCCACTTTTTTGGAATGACGGTAGCGGATGCTGGACTCTGTGGAAGCCCTGTGGTAGCAGTGGATTGTGACTCCACTGAGGAGCCAGAAGAAGAGGACTCCATATGGGCAGAAAGTACCAAGGTCCTATGTTTCAGAGTTTTCACACAGAACAGTTAAGAGACATTGTACTGAGGCCCCAAGCAAAACAGACAAAACAAGTGAAAATCTTTATGTGGGATTTGCTTCTCACACTTCAAGCAATTGTTGAGTTTTCTGAATATTAAATAGGTAAAAAATTTCCCCAGTGGGGTACTTATTAAACTGGGAAAAAAAAGGATGTACTCTGGAAATATGAGCTGACCAAAGGACTGTGAGTACACCATTGAAGCATGAAGTACATCAGATAGCACAGCTGAAAGAATTAAAGATGTCACCGATGGATGTACCTCTTACACCCTGAAGTCCGGATGTCAGTCATTAGATATCCATTGGCTAGGGATGATGGAAAAACTCTGCAAATTGGGCATGTTGAGGGCTTCTGCATGACAGGAAGGCCCTAGAATCCATACTGCAACACTGACTATGAAAAAAGTACAGTTGTGTACACTTACCATAAATGCAGATGTTTGAGTGTATTCACTGTTGAAGTCATCACCTGAGGGTTATCCCTGCTGTGATAGCCTTCAGTCGGCCTGAATACCAGAGTCAATGTTTTTGTGCACCAGCTGCCGTCACCTGTAGTCTGACATCAGGTCATCAGTGCTATAAAGCAAGGCAGCCGACAACATTACATCAGTTTTTCTTGCTCTAACTCAATAGAAGCACAAGGGAAATAAAAAAGTGGTCCTGGTGGCTAAAAGCCACCTTGGGAAGCTTGTGTCCCCCTAGGGGAAGATGTTAAATGGGGAATGGAGGGATGAAAACCAGGACTGCAACAGTGAATACACTCAAACATCTACATTTATGGTAAGTGTACACAACTGTACTATGTTCTTCATGTCTCACTGTTGCAGTCATCACCTGTGGGAGGATTCCCAAAGCCGAGGAAAAGAGTGGAAGGATAGGTTGAATCCTAGGTATGGGTCAGGAGGCTCCACAGAATTTCAGAGGCAAACCCTGCCCTAGACTTAGAAAAGAGAGGTAGGTGGTAATGCTTTGTAAAAGTATGGACAGAGGTCCAGGTGGCCACTTCCAAGATGTCCCTGGTAGGTACTCCTCTGAGGAAGGCAGTGTAAGTGGAGGTTACCCTAGTGGAGTGGGTATGGATAGACTTGGGGATGGGTTTCCCATGTAGTCTGTAGAAAAAATGGATACAGTGTGAAATCCATTTGGAAATAGTTTGTTTGGAGATGGGCTTCCCCTCTGCTCCTGGGGCAAACCTTACAAGAAGCTGATCTGTTTTTCTGAATGGCTTAGTATGATCCAGATAGTATTTGAGTTGTCTGTGCATGTCTAGTGAGTGTAGAATTCTTTCCCCCTTGTTTTGAGTGTTGGCAAAGAAGGTGGAAAGGTGTATAGCTTGGTTAAGGGTCACATCAGATACCACCTTGGGCATAAAGGAGGGGTTAGTCCTAAGGGAGACTCTGCATGGAAAATTATGAAGGGCTCGACAGCCATGGCAGCTTGAAGTTCCGAGAGCTAGTAGGAAGGCAGACTTCCAAGAGAGGTATTTCAATTCTGTTAAAGTGGCAAGTTCAAAAGGTGGTAAGGTTAGTTTATCTAACACATAATTCAGGTCTCAGGTGGGCGTCGTAGGCCTTCTGGGAGGCCTGATATTGGAAGGCCCTCTGAGGAATTGCTTAATCAAAGGATGAGAGAGGAGGGGTGGGTCTGAATCATAATGGGCAGACATGGCCAAGGCATGGATTTTAATAGAGGAGAAAGAGGCCACTACTGAGCAACTCTGATAAGTAATCCAGGATGACAGGGATGGAATGTTGGGAAGTACTGTCCCCTTTTGATTATTTCCAGGAGCAAAATCTTTTCCATTTTCATGCATATGATTTTCTTGTGCTGGGCCTTCTGGCCTCTGTGATGATGTCCAGGACCTGTTTGCTTAACAAGCACTCTTTGTTAGTTTTTAGTGTATAAGCCATACTGAAAGTTTGAGAGTCTGTATGTCTGGGTGTAGTACCTTCCCCCTCTCCTGAGTCAAGAGGTCTGACATCTAGGGAAGCAGCTTTGGGGGCTGTAAGGTCAGACTATGTAATAAGGGGTACCAATGCTGTCTGGGCCAATCTGGTGCAATGAGGAGGGTCTTTGGGCTCTCCTCTCTTATTTTGACTAGAACCTTGGGAATAAGGACAGAAGAGAGTATGCATACACAAAGAGGGAGCTCCAGGGGAAGGTCAAGGCATCCATCTTCCATGCTAGGAGGTGATACTCCCTGGTACAGAACTTGTGCAGCTAGTGGCTGAAGTGCAAGGCAGAGAAGTCCACTTCTGGGGTCCCCCACTCCTGGGTGATTTGCAGAAAGATTTCTCTGTGGAGCTGCCATTCGTGGGGGTCCAGTAAGTTTCTGCTTAGGTGGTACGCCAGTGTGTTGTTGATCCCTGGTAAGCATTGGGCAGTTAGGTGCAGCCTGTGGAGGTGGCTGTAAGCCAGAGACTCATGGCTAACTTGCACAGGGGGTAAGATCGGGTGCCCCCCCTGTTTGTTGATGTACCACATTACTGTGGTTTTGTCTGTTTTTATAAGGAGGACCTCTCACCTGAGATGGGGTTGGAAGGAAGTCAGATCCTTTTGCACTGCTATCATTTCTTTCTGGTTGATGTGCAAGTGAAGTTGTTGGGCATTCCAAAGGTCTGCTAGGTGAGCGCCGCAAGCAATGGTCTGAGGAGTCAGTGGTGATGGTCTGGCCAGAAGGGTGGAGGATGCAGGATTCACAGCACAGGCCTCTGCCCACCAGAGAAATTTGGCCCTTATACAAGGGATCAGAGGGAGAGTGGTCTCTAAGGACTGAGAGTGTTGACACCAAAGGTTCTTTAAGTACCAGTGAAGTTTTCTCATGTGAAGCCTGGCGAGAGGGATAAGAAGGATGCAAGACACCATGTATCCCAGGGCTTCTGGAAGCCAGCTGGGTGAAGTAGAGAGGCAGGAAGCTCTTCTTTTCAGGGGATAGATAGGCCATTTGGGTTGCTGTGTCTAGCACAGCTCCCAGGAAAACATTTTTTCTGGTGGGGTTTTGCTTTGATTTTTTTCTCATTGATGGTGAATCCTACGGAAGTTAGGAGTGATTTGACAAAAAGAAGGTCCTGGAGCAACTTTTCTTTCCACTCTGCATGAATGAGGCAGTCATCCAGGTAAGGGTAAGTCTGTATATTTCTCTATCTGCAGAATGCTATAGCTGGGGCCAAGAATTTGATGAATACTCTGGGAGCAGTAGATAAGCCAAAGGGCAGTGCAGAGAACTGAAAGTGTTGACAGCCTGCTCTGAAGTGCAGGAATTTTCTGCACGATTCCATGATGAGGATGTGGAGGTAGGCATCTTTTAGGTCTAGTATCACAAGCCAGGCATTTTGTGTGAGTATAAGTAGGAGCTGTTGCAAGGTTAGCATTCTGAATCTGGGGACCACCAAGGAGTTGTTCAGTTTGGATAGATCCAGGATGGTGCACCACGTGCCCTCTTTTCTGGGAACAAGGAATAGTCTGGAGTAAAAACCTTTTCCTGTTTGATCTGGAGGGGCAGGTTCTACTGCCCCCTGGGATATTAGAGTTTGGACCTGTTTCAATGCCTCTGCCCACTGGTTTGGGGGTGGGGGTCTGGTACCCTCTTGGAACAGGAAGTTCGCTGAAGGAGAATCTGTATCCCTGAGAAATGATTTTTAAGACCCATTGGTCCTTGGTTATAGAGATCCAATTGTCCTTGAAGAGGGTGAGCCTTCCTCCTCATTTTTGATGAGTGAAAGGAGGGCAGAGAGGGCAGGGAGAGTCATTGTGAGTGCTTGACATAGAAGCTTGGCTTAGAACTCCCTGCCTTAGAAACGGAAGTGGTCCATTGTTTGCTTCTTTGCTGGACCTGGGATAGGGGCCTGGATGGCCTTTCCCTGCGGGGCTTACCTTGGCCCTGTCTGCTAGGTGCAGGGAAGGCCCAGTGCTTAGAGGAAAAAAGACACAGTAACAGTTTCACCACCAAAAGTAGTTTGTAACATTTAGCAAAGTTTAGATGAAATACAAGCTGCTACCAAAGCTAAATATCCTAGAATCAAATCATAAAATTACCTTTAATATAAAATTAAGTTTAAAAACAAACTGGCAATTATGAAAAGGATAAACACTTCTGGTTTCCACCTTTTTCAAATCCTGTAGTAGAGCCAGTATACTTCCTGCTTAAGTAACAGTTTCATCATTTCAGGGAACATACGTAAGCTGCCAATCAAGGATTTCTTAGAATTACACCCCCTTGTGGTGTCCTTCATTTCCTTAGTGCTCATCCTTTAAGAATTGGTTTAATGGGTACAATTTCATTCAAACCAGTTTTCCTGTTGGACTGTAAGTCCATAATCCATTTACTTTCTTCTACCTCTGTACGGTTTACTATATCACCTCCTCTTAACATTTCAATTACTCTAGCTAGAGCCATGAATTTAAATGAATGACCCTCATTCATTTTAATGTGTCCAAACAAGGCATTAGTTTCAACTTTATTCTTTATATCTAAATTATGCCTTAGAATTCGTTCTTTAAACATCCTGTTTGTATTGCCTACATAAAATGACTGGCAACACGAACACTAGGCCACATATACAATATTTTTGCTTTTACAATTTATGAAGCCTTTAGACACATAATGTTTACCTGTGTTTGGATGAATAAACCTGTCTCCAACTTTAACATAAGAGTAGGCTTTGCAGAAGCCACATTTATGTGTTCCTTCTTTAGTACTGGTCATAATATCATCCTTTCTTGTTACTTTTTGCTGGTAGCAGAGCATTCTTTTCAGATTTTTTCTATTCTTAAAAGAGAAACTGGGTGCTTCTCCTACAGTCCCCCCTTAGTTTTTCATCTGATGTAAGAATCTGCCAATTTTTCTTAATTATTCTACAAATTTCAGAATTGTCAGTACTATATGTTAAGGAAAATCTTAATCTGTCTTCTCTTCTCCTTTCATTTACTTCATTGAAATTGAGCTGAATAATGTGGTCTACCTCTCCCAATTCACACATTGGAGGATTTAGTCATACAACTGCTTCTATTCTATATTCCATATACATTTGGAATATTTGTGAATAGGCTGTTGACATCAAAGGTGGCCATTAACAAACCTTTATAGATATCTCTTTTGACTATTTCATCATAAAGTTGCTTTAGAAATTCCGCTGAGTCTTTTATCACCGTTCCGTTTCATATGGAGGCCTGTCTTCACCATCAAGTTTTACCTCGGGGCCTCTGAATTAGATGTATGCCTACATATGGCAACACCTACCCAGATTTACTAGCTAAATGGCAGAAGTTAAATACTGATATTAGCTTCAATTATATGAAGCTTTTGATGGAATTTTTTAAACTGTATGAGGATGAAACTGCGCAACTCATTCAGAACAAACAGAAGGAATTGATGCAGTTGTTGGATAATAATCTTATATAGCTACAAAATCTACAGGATAAATTAGAAGTATATGAAACTAAGCTGAAAGTCATTAAAAGTGGTAAATTAACCAGAGACTAATGACTTTAAAAAGGGCCAGTTATTTGAATAGCCTAGAGAGAATAAACAGAGCACAGTAATGACTAATACTCGGGCTATGATTCCAAGTGAACTTCCAGTGCAAGAGAGAAAGGAATTACGCAAATTTGCAGGAATAATAGTTGAAGCGGAAATACATGAGAATTTGAGACAGCATAAAACACAATTGCAAAGGAACAATGCATGCATTCAGGTAGTGGAAGATGAAATAACTGAAGATCTGGGGTATAATGGAACAAGGCAATCAAGTGTTAGTAACTACAGGTTCATTAAAAACATAGTAGGCATAATAAATGACAACAAGAATGACAGTGAAACCAAACCCAAGGAGGGAGTGGTGCACTTACCATTATATCATCAGCGTCCTTTTTTACTTCAGAACAAGAATCAGCGGGAACCACGTTCAATGAGCAGAGAAAGAAAGAAGAGAAAAGTTCAGTGAATAAGGAGAAGAGCTCACTAGTATTAAATATATCTGGTCATGAGCTAACTGAATTTGAACTAAGTATACTGGAGAAAGGACTAAGTTTCATTCCCTCTTTAAGCTCTCCTTTAAGTGAATTTATAACAGATTTGAAGTGTTTCAGCAGGAATGTAACATTGAAGAATATATTTGGGAACAAAGAAAGTGAACCAGGTGAGAATAGACATATTTGTAAAAAAACACGTGTGTTTGTTCCTTTGAATCAACCCACAGTACATGTGTCCGCACAGGTATGTGAAAGAGAAGTAGCACAATTAAGAATAGAAGGAAAGGGCAAACATTTTCAGAATTTAAGCTTTAATGAACGAGTGGCACTAACTGGGCTGCAGAAGAGAAGAGATATTGTAGTGAAGGCAGACGATAAAGGAGGAGCCATAGAGGTTTTAGACTCTATGGGATATGAGAAAAAAAATGGAAGAGATGCTGGGTGATCAAAGTACATATCAGATGATAAACTGAAGAGATGTGAACAAGATAATTATGAATGTGTATGAAACAATATATGATAAATTGATGAACAGGATTATCACTAAGGAATTATTTTATTATTTTGACATACAACATCCTTTAATACCAAATATTAATGGACTACCTAAAGTCCATAAAAATGTAACAGATCCATCCATGTGGCCCATTGTAAATGGAGGAGGCTGGATCATGGAACCAATTTCTATATATGTAGAGGGTGAGCTAAAGAGATTATTATCCCATTCTGGAACGGTGGGTGATAAAAGACTCCGCGGAATTTCTAAAGTAACATTATGATGAAATGGTCAAAAGAGATACCTATAAAGGCTTGTTAATGGCCACCTTAGATGTCAACAGCCTATTCACAAATATTCCAAATGAACATGGAACTGAAGCAGTTTGATTGTTTGGAAATAGATATAAGACGGTGGATAATATTAATTTAATATGCAGCCTTTTAGAGGTAGTGCTATGCAATAATGTGTTTTTCTTTGGTGAAACTTACTATTGGCAAAAAAATGGGAGTGGTCATGGGGACCCCATGTGCCAACAGTTATACGAACATTGTGTTGGCACAATGGGAGGTTGAATGGAACATTGACCCAAGGAACAACTGGAACAAGAATATAGTTTTATATAGACATTTCATTGATGATAGTTTTATTTTACGGGATGGGGATGAGACTTCATTAAATGAGTGTAAAATCTACTTAACCAGCACTACATCATTTTTGAAATTTGATATGAGTTTATCTAAAGATGTGATTAATTTTTGGGGCATTCAATTAACCTTGGATGAATACAATGGTATTGACACATCTATGCATAGGAAATCAACATGGTGCAATCATATACTCCATAGATCCAGCATGCATCCTAAGCATATTTTCAGGAATGTAGTAGAAAAATCAGATGATTCATATCTCTAAACTATGTACGAAAGACAGATTTCATCAGAGAACAAATGAAACTTGTGGAAGATTTTGCAGAAAGAGGGTACAAAAATGAAGATGTCATTAAAAATATGACTAAATCCTCCAATGTGCAAATTGGGAGAGGTAGACCACATTATTCAGCTCGAATCAATGAAGTAAACGAAAAGAGAAGAAAAGACAGATTAAGATTTTCCTTAACATATAGTAGTGACAATTCCGACATTTGTAGAATAATTAAGAAAAAATGGTTGATTCTTACATCTGATGAAAAACTAAGGGGGGTTGTATGGAAGCACCCAGTTTCTCTTTTAAGAATAGAAAACAATCTGAAAAGAATGCTCTGAAACCAGCAACAAGTAACAAGAAAGGATATTATGACCAGTACTAAAAAAGGAACACATAAATGTGGCTTCTGCAAAGCCTGCTCTTATGTTAAAGGTGGAGACATGTTTATTCATCCAAACACACGTAAACATCATGTGTTTAAAGGCTTCGTAAATTATAAAAGCAAAAATATTGTATATGAGGCCAAGTGTTCGTGTTGCCAGGCATTTTATGTAGGCAAGATGAACAGGATGTTTAACAAACAAATTCTAAGGCATAATTTAGATATAAAGAATGAAGATGAAACTAATGCCTTGTTTGGACACATTAAAATGAACGGGGGTCATTCATTTAAATTCATGGCTCTAGCTAGAGTAATTGAAACATTAAGAGGATGTGATATAGTAAACCATGCAGAAGTGGAAGAAAGTAAATGGATTATGGACTTACAGACCAACAGGAAACCTGGTTTAAATGAAATTGTACCCATTAAACCAATTCTTAAAGGACGAGCACTAAGGAAATGAAGGACACCACAAAGGGGTGTAATTGTAAGAAATCCTTGATTGGCAGCTTACGTATGTTCCCTGAACTGACAAAACTGTTACTTAAGCAGGAAGTATACTGGCTCTACTACAGGATTTGAAAAAGGTGGAAACTGAAAGCGCTTATCCTTTTCATAATTGCCAGTTTGTTTTTAAACTTAATTTTATATTAAAGCCGATTGTATGATTTGATTCTAGGATATTTAGCTTTGGTAGCAGCTCATATTTCATCTAAACTTTGTGTGCTTAGCGGGAAAGTTCCTGCTGAATCTGGGAAGTTGAACATGAAAGAAATCTTTTACTGTTTGCATAGATTTCGCTTTGTCTTCCATCTTTTTTAGCACCTTGTGAAGGCTGCCAGCCTAGCCAGATAGAATTATGTGTCATTTGTAAATATGAATAGAAACTACAAGCTTGTTTTCTTAAATGAAAAAATATGGTGTGAAATGTTGAACTTAAAACAATGTAGCAACATTGCCCTCTGCTGTAAAGAAAGCTAAGTCAAGCATTTCTTGACTGTCCTTTGAAGTTAAAATGACTTCATGTCTGTCCTTTGAAGTTAAAGATTTGGAGTCATTCCATCTGGGCTAGCACATTCTTTCTATTGTTTTAACTTAAGGAATAATTGCTAGAGTTTACATATGGAATGTCTTTTACTGATGTAGCTTCCTGCAGGTGCAAGATAACAAAAGAATATAGTATATGTTTGCCTGGGAACCCCAGGAAAGTGTGAAAATTATGTAATGGGAATCAGGACTGAATATAGAAATTTAAACAGAGAGAATCAGAAGGCAGTAAGCATTTTTGTCTTGACCATCCAACCCATCAGCACTCTGCCTGTTTTCTTATGTAAGTTATCTTACACTTGTGTTTTCTTTTAGAAATAGCTAGGAACTAGAAAGATTAGACTAAGTGTTTTCTGTGATGTCAGAAATGTACTACTGAATTATTTTAAGTATTTCTCTGTGATCTCTGAACTCTTGACTAGCACTGTGTAGTAAGAAGTATTGTCTTGCATTTTTAGTATTTATTATTAAATATTTTTAAACCTTTCATTTGTGGTTGTTTTGTGCAGAGATAATTTAAGCTGTAGAGTACATTGCATATCTATAGTGATTACTGTACCAAGTCACTCTAATAAGGCTTGACTGTTTAGTTATACTACAAATTGGATAATAATATTGCACAGTAATAATTGGGCACCCTTTTAAGGGCCTTTGAGTAGCTGATAAATATTAGCTGGGTGGTGGCAAGTGGTACTACTGTATAGTCTAGGTAAAAGGGGCACAGCTAGAGAACCTGTGCCAGCCTTCCCCAGAAGTGTCTGTGTGGTTGTATAAACTCTTATCTCAAAGTGTGTGTGTATCATCTACTTGGGCAGGGGCACGAAGCACTGGTTGGACAGAGAGGGTGCTGGAGATTTTAGCTTGCCCAGCTGGCTGAGATTTGGACCCTATAGCTGTGCCAGTGGGGTGTCTTATTGGGACCTGGAGAGCAAGAGAGCGACCAGCCCCGGACTGACTGTGATCTCTGTGTGCTCTTAAGGGAAATTGCACTTTACTGTGTATATTTGCTATCCTTTCCTTCATATATGAAATGCCCTCTCTGGTGTTAGTGGTGAAGATTGATGCTCCTTGATTGCTGGGCCAGGGCATGGGTGTCACATATTAACTGGTGGCAGTGGCTGGGATATCCACATCAAATATTAATTGTTTAATCCCCTACAGAAGCTATTCAGACTTCTTCTTCTTTCGGCTTTTCCCAGTTAGGGGTTGCCACAGTGGATCACCTGTCTGGTCATGATTGGCAGTGGAGTTTTTACAGTGTTGAGTTGCCAACCCAGCACCCAACCTTCCACAGAAAGCACACATATGCACACATTCACACCTAGGGCCAATTTAGAGTGTCCAATCCACCTACAGCATGTCTTTGGGATGTGGGAGGAAACTGGAGCACCTGGAGGAAACCCACGCGACCACAGGGAGGACATGCAGAGTCCGCACAGAAGGCACCCCAGCCGAGGATCGAACCGGAGAACCTCTTGCTGTGAGGTGACAACACTAACCACTGCACCACCGCAGCCTCCCCTACACTGTACTCGACACCGTAAAAACATTTCACTGCCAAACATCATCATATTAATTGTTCGGCAGCGGTGGCATTTCCACATCACATATTAATTGGTGGCAGTTTTTGGGATATCCACATCACATATTAATTGTTTGGCAGTGGTGGGATATCCCACCACATATTAATTGGTTGTCAAATACTAATTGGCTTGTAGTGGTGTGGGTAGAGTGAATTCCTGTAGCTTGTGTACAGTGAGCTGTGAAGGTATTTTGTACTCTAAAACAGCCACACAGTGAATACTCAGAGTTCAGATAACAATTGTTTTATTTCTTTTTTTAGCTTAGTTAGTCAGGGTGAGCAGGCAGCATGTCAGCAGAGGAGTATGGAAAGCTGACAAGGAGCTAGCTGGCAGAGATGTGCCAGACTAGGGGACTGGTGCATAGAAACCTGACTAAGGCAGACCTGATTGCATTATTGGTTACAGCTGCATCAGAAAACAGCAACCAGGAGGACAATCGCACTGGCAGTGGAGATATAATACCCTCATAGAATGGACAGCTCAACCTTTCTGCACAGGACTTAAAAATCCATATGGAGCTAGAGACTTGAGTTGGAGGCCAGGTGTTTGGAGATAGAAGCCAAGAAAAAGGAGAGGCAGAGGAAGCATGAGAGAGAAATGCTGACTCTTTGCCAGAGTCATGGAGGTAATGGGGAATTGAGTAACTGGACCCTAGAAGCACAACAGGTCAGTAAATTTCTTCCACAGTTTAAAGAGGGGGATAATTTTGATGGTTTCATTCATATGTTTGAGAGGGTATGCAAACAGTATAGTGTTGACCGAAGGCTCTGGGTACGGTTCTTGGCCCCATTACTCCATGGTAAAGCTGTAAGTGTATTGTCTAAAATGTCTGACGTTGCATGTTTTGATTATACTGCTGTAAAAAATTGTCTATTAAAAGTTTTTTAAACTAACACCTGAAATGTAAAGGAAAAAGTTTCATAAGCATAGATGTAAGGCAGATGAAAGTGTGTGTGAATATGTTGCTGAACTGAGCACTTATTTCCATAGGTGGGTGAGTGGATGTCAGGTCACCACTTTTGAAGGGCTGGCAGACATTTTGGTGAGGGAACAAGCCCTTAGCACTTTGTCTAAGGACATAAGGATCTGGTTAGCTGATAGACAATTTGCTACTTCAGATGAATTGGGGAAGAAGGGAGACCTATACCTGGCAAGCAGGCAGCTCTGCAAAGGAAGGGGACCCCCAGTACTGCTCACGGGTCTATAGGAACCCATGGTGGGCAGCACAGACTGCCCCAACAGAATCTGTCAGTAGCAGGGGAAGCCAATAGTCCAGGTATACATCCAGGAGCTAGGGTTAAATGTTTTGAATGCAACCAGTGGGGCCATGTGGCATACAGGTGTCCATGGAGACAAGGTGGGGAACAAAAGGTGAGGGAGCCAGTAAGCGGGAAAGACAAAATGCCAATAGTAGGTTGTCTTGAGACAACACAGGTACTAAACAACCATCCTGCAGATGTCCTGAGAGGGAAGGATTTGGATGAGGCAGTACCATATACTTATGCAGTCACATGCGGTCAGGCTAGGAGACAAGCATGTGGGTCTGGTAGACTGGGGGAGACCCAGACAGACTGCATACCTGCAGCCAAGAGTGATGAGGTGGTTACTTCATGGAGTGAGCTACGCTGTAGCAGTGAGACTGAAGGTGAGCCAGAGCTGCTTGTGGGTACTGATGGTCCCTTGGACAAAGTGATTGCAAAGGTAGAGGTGAGTAGTGGTACCCAGGCTGACAGTGAGGCACCATTGTCAGAGGGTGCCAAACTTCCTGTGGAAGGGGAGCTGGGAAGGGTTACAAGGAGAGAGTTGAGACAGGCTCAGCTCTCAGACCCTACATTGCAATGCCTGAGGCAGGTAGCTAGGGAGGCACCTGATTCTCAAGGAAAGGGGGATCTGTATACTGGGACAAAGGGTTACTATACAGAGAGTGGACCCCTGAGGGAGGGCTAGAAGGTGAGAGAGTACAGCAGTTGGTAGTGCCTAGAGCCTACCATCTGGTGCTTCTAGCCACAGCCCATGATATTCCCTTTGCAGGTCATATGGGCATAAAACATACAAAGAGGCATATTATGCAGAACTTCTATTGGTGTAGAATTTCCAGAGATATAACACGGTACTGCAGGACCTGTGAGCAGTGCCAAAAGGTAGGCAAGGCAGGAGACAAGGTGAGAGCTCCTTTGATGCCTTTGCCTGTGATTGAGGAGCCATTTCAGAGGGTAGCTATGGATATTGTGGGTCCTCTGAGTACCCCAAGTTCCACAGGGAATAATGATATCCTAGTGGTGGTGGATTATGCTACAAGATACCCTGAGGTAGTGGCTTTGTCCTCCATTGAGGCAGAGAAGATGGCAAATGCTTTGTTAGATATTTTCAGCAGGGTAGGTTTCCCAAAAGAAATACTGACTGACACAGGTGCCAATTTCATGTCAGACCTGCTGGCTTGTCTGTGGACATCCTGTGGGGTGAAGCACATGAAGGCCACCCCTTACCATCCCCAGACTAATGGTCTTGCTGAAAGGTTAAACTCTATAATCAAGTCCATGCTACAGGCATTTGCAGATCAGTTTAAGAGGGAGTGGGACAAATATTTGCCCCATCTGTTGTTTGCTTACACAGACGTTCCCCAGGAATCCACAGGTTTTCCACCCTTTGAGTTGCTGTATGGGCATAGGGTGAGGGGACCTCTAGGTTTAATTTGAGATGAGTGGGAAGGTGAGTGAGATCTCATAAGGAGTCTGTTTTGGCATACATCCTAAACCTCAGGACAAGGCTAAGGGAACTCATGGTCTTGGCCCAGGACAACCTGGCAGAAGCACAACAACAGAAAAATTTGTGGTATGACAGGAATGCTCAAGCTACAGAGAATGCTGTGGGGCAGCAGGTAATGGTTCTCATTCCTGTCAGACACAACAAGCTGCAACCAGTTTTTGAGGGACCCCACAAGGTGGTAAGAAAGGTAAGTGATCTTAACTACATGGTGGAGCTGCTAGGCAGATGGCAGGGGCACAAATTGTACCATGTTAACATGATGAAACCTTACCATGATAGGGAGGCCCTTGCGCTGAGCATTTGCAGTGGATTGTAGGAGTCTGAGGGAGATCTGGGAACTGATCTCAGTGAGGCTTGGGGCTGACACCTCAGTGAAAGAGGTAGCAATGTCCCAGCAGCTATCTCCTACCCAAGTTTGAGAAATCCGAGCAGTGTTGCAGGAATTCAGGGACATGTTCACTGGAAAACCAGGGTGCACCCACCTGGGTCAGCACCAGGTGGATACAGGACCCCAAAGGCCTATTAGGCAGGCCCCTTATAGAGTGCCTGAGAGAGTCAAACAGACTCTGAGGGAGGAGGTACAGGAGATGCTGGAACTAGGGGTGATTCAAGAGTCCAACAGTCCCTGGGCCTCTTCAGTGCTGCTGGTGCCAAAGAAGGATGGCAGCACCAGGTTCTATGTGGACTACAGGAAATTTAATAGTCACGCAGAGACAGATGCTTACCCCATGTTTAGGACAGATGAGGCCCTAGAGCAGCTGGTGGGGCTAAGTATCTTACAACCATTGATCTTACTAAGGGTTACTGGCAGGTTCCCTTGACTCCCAGTGCTAGAGAAAAATCAACCTTTGTGATTCCTTTTGGCTGAGTTCACAAGGATGCCCTTTGGGATGAAGAATGCCCCAGTGACTTTCCAGAGGTTGGTAGAGCATATCCTGGTGGGAGCAGGAGGGTTTGCCCTTGCTTACCTAGATTATACTTCCATCTACAGCCATTCCTGGCAAGAGCACCTTCAGCATGTCAGGGAGGTGCTGGGCATACTACAGAGGGCAGGGTTGACCATTAAGCTGAGCAAATGTCAAGTGGGTATGGCAGAGGTCTCCTACCTAGGACATAGAGTGAGGAGTGGTAAGATAAGGTCAGAACCTGGCAAAGTGGAAGCCATTCAGGCATGGCCTGCACCTGTTACTAAAAAACAGGTGAGGGCATTTTTAGGGACAACAGGGTACTACAGAAAGTTTGTCCCCAGTTATAGTACCATAGCTGCTTCCCTCACAGACATGACAAAGAAGAACAGGCCAGATAAGGTAGTGTAGACCCCAGCATGTGAGCAAGGCAATCCAGGAACTTAAAGAAGCTTTGGGAGGACCCCCTGTGTTAGCCAGTCCAGATTACAGCAAAGAAATTGTTGTGCAGGTGGATGCTTCAAACCATGGGGTGGAGGCTGTACTTAGCCAGATTTCTTCAGAGGGGGAAGAGCACCCAGTGGTTTATCTCAGTCATAGGCTACAACCCAGGGAAGAATGCTATGCAGCTGTAGAAAAGGAATGTCTAGCCATAGTGTGGGCACTGCAGAAACTACAGCCTTATCTGTATGGAAGAAAATTCACTGTAATGACAGATCACAAACCCCTAACATGGTTAAACAGAGCCAGTCAGCAAAATGCCAAGTTGCTAACATGGAGCCTAGGGTTGCAAACATATATGTCAGTGCAGCACTGCAGTAGGAGTAGCAATGCCAGTGCAGATGGGCTCTCAAGACAGGGAATGGGATAGGTATACTCAGACAGATCTGACCCTCTCAAGCAGCATTTCACAATGGTCACTTTAAAAACTAGCTTGAGTTCTCTGGGGGTGGGGGGGAGTATGAAGGCTGCCAGCCTAGCCAGATAGAATTTGGTACATAATTCTGTCATTTGTAAATATGAATGGAAACTACAAGCTTGTTTTCTTAAATGAAAGAATATGCTGTGAAATGCTGAACTTAAAACAATGTAGCAACATTGCCCTCTGCTGTAAAGAAATGCTAAGTCAAGCATTTCTTGTCTGTCCTTTGAAGTTAAAAATTACTTCATGTCTGTCCTTTGAAGTTAAAGATTCTGAATCATTCCATCTGGGCTAGCACATTCTTTCTATTGTTTTAACTTAAGGAATAATTGCTAGAGTTTACATGTGGAATAGTTTTCATTGATGTAGCTTCCTGCGGGTGCGAGATAACAAAAGTATGTAGTATCTGTTAGCATGGGAACCCCAGGAAAGTGTGAAAAATTATATAATGGGAATCAGGACTGAATATAGCATTTTAAACAGAGAGAATCAGAAGGCATTAAGCATTTTTGTCTTGACCATCCAACTCATCAGCATTCTGCCTGTTTTCTTATGTAAGTTATCTTATACTTGTGTTTTCTTTTAGAAATAGCTAGGAACTAGAAAGATAAGACTAAGTGTTTTCTGTGATGCCAGAACTGTACTACTTCTTCTTCTTCTTTCGGCTTTTCCCGGTTAGGGGTTGCCACAGCGGATCATCTGTCCACTCATGATTGGCAGTGGAGTTTTACGGTGTTGAGTTGCCAGCTCAGCGCCCAACCTTCCACAAAAGGCACACACATGCACACACTCACACTTAGGGACAATTTAGAGTATCCAATCCACCTTCCACAAAAGACACACACATGCACACACTCACACTTAGGGACAATTTAGAGTATCCAATCCACCTACAGCATGTCTTTGGGATGTGGGAGGAAACTGGAGCACCCAGAGGAAACCCATGTAAACACAGGGAGGACATGCAGACTCCACACAGAAGGCACCAAAGCCAAGAAGTGAACCAGAGAATCTCTTGCTGTGAGGCAGCAACGCTAACTACTGCACCACTGCGGCCGCCCTCAGAACTGTACTACTGAATTATGTAAAGTATTTCTCTGTGATCTCTGAACTCTTGACTAGCACTGTGTAGTAAGAAGTATTGTCTTGTGTTTTTAGTGTTTATTAGTAAATATTTTTAAACCTTTCATCTGTTGCTGTTTTATGTAAAGATAATTTAAGCTCTAGAGTACATTGCATATTTATAGTGATTACTTTACCAAGTCACTCTAATAAGCCTTGACTGTTTAGTTATACTACGATTTGGATAATAATATTGCACATTAATAATTGGACACCCTTTTAAGGGCCTTTGAGTAGCTGATAAATATTAGCTGGGTGGTGGCATGTGGTACTACTGTATGGTCTGGGTAAAAGCTGCACAGCTGGAGAACCTGTGCCAGCCTTCCCCAGAAGTGTCTGTGTGGTTGTATAAACTCTTATCTCAAAGTGTGTGAGTGTGTCAGCTACTTGGACAGGGACACAGAGCACTGGTTGGACAGAGAGGGTGCTGGAGATTTTAGCTTGCACAGCTGGCTGAAATCTGGACCCTATAGCTGTGCCAGTGGGGAGTCTTTTTGGGGACCTGGAGAGCAAGGGAGCGACCAACCCCGGACTGATTGTGATCCCTTTGTGTTCTTAAGGGAAATTGCACTTTACTGTATTTGTTATCCTTTGCTCATATACAAGATACCCTCTCTGGTGTTAGTGGTATGGATTGAGGCTCCTTGATTGCTGGGCCAGGGCATGGGTGTCACACACCTCTTCTGCTTTTTCCCCAAACAGGCATTCCTTATCTAGGGGTGCATCAATAGGTTTAGACTTGACGTGATCAGGAAGAGGTTATTCTTTCAGCCATGCTTGTCTTCTAATAACAAATCATGTCACTGCTGCCCTGTTAGAGGCTTCTAGGGCATCATAATCACATTGTAATGAGTGTTTGGCCACTTGATAAGCAGAGTATAGAAATTCTGCCAGCTCTTTTGAGTTTGCACCATCAGGAGGGGTAGCAATCTTCTGTTTTAATTGTTCCAAAGTGTGTTGTTGATATTTTAACATATGGAACTGACAATTGAGTGGTCTGATAGCCATGGCTGCAGAGGTGTATACTTTCTTACCCTATCTGTCCACAGCTCTGGAGTTTTTGTCAGAAGGAAGGGGATTCTTGGCAGAACTAGGCTTAGCTCCTATGGGTCCCTGTGCAATGACCTTAGGGTCTACAGCAGGATTCCTGTACAGGCATTTGTGAGAATTCAGTACACTGTAGTACCTGTCAGGTTTAGTTGGAGCAGGAGGCAGGGAATCAGGGGCTAAGCTGGATTCATGGAAAACATCATCCACCACTTCCAAAATAGGTGGGATGGCCAGGGGTCTGTGCTGGGGCAGGTCCAGAAATTCTCTAAGTCATTTCTTTGACTGTGGGAAGTCTTGAGATTCCCATTGAAAATGTTCCCTGAGGGAGCGAAGGGTTTCCCCAAAGGAGACGCCTTCTGGAGGGGAGGCAGAAGGGATGGATTGCTCTACATCTGAATCCTCATAAACAGTTAAGGGATGCTGTTCCTCTTCAAAAGCAGAATAATCAGATTCCTCAGACTCTTGGTCTGTCATTATTTCTGGAGAAGGATGCCTTTTCCTTTTTGGAGTGGGGACCTGAGTACCTCAGATAAGGGAGATGAGATCCTCCGCCATTTTAAGCATTTCAGCTTAGGGTGGGGGACCAGTAGCAAGATGGTGGCTTGAAGTAGATTTCCTAGGAGTGGCCTGACTTCTAGGCCTGAAAGAATCCGTCGGTCTCTGAGAAGCGGTAGTCGGATGCGAAGATGTTGTTTTTTGTCTAGAATTGGTAGTGCGAAAGGCCTCCTCGGAAGGTGGTGCCTGCGTTGCGGCTCTGGACCCAACCAAGGCAGAGACAGCCAAAAGCACGGAAGATGAAGTGGATTTCTGCTGCATACTGGACTCCAAAAGGGTCTCGGCAGAGACTTATGTAGAAAGCGAGTCGGGCATCAGGGGCTGAGAAAGCGCCTCATTGAATTCCAGAGAACTGACGACTTGCTTAGCTGTAGCACTGTCGGAAGGCATAGCCTTCTTTGGCCTGTCTCTATCTTATCTCTATGTTTTTTAGGAATGTCGACAGATAGTTGGCTGACAGATGCCATATCATAATTCGAAGACAGAACATGAAAATAATTGTCTACAAAAAGAGCTCTAAGGTGAATGGTTCTCGCATTAAAGAGGGCACAGAACTAGCAACGAAGGACGTTGTGGTCTGGGCCTAAACAAATGATACAGTAAGAATGAAAGTCTCATGTGGGATCTGATTTCCACAGGCGGGACAATTGTTTACTTTTTCGGACATCGGTTAGAGCAAGAAAAAAGTGTCCTCAATGAGGTACTTAGCTTTAAACGTTTTCTGTTGAAATTCAACTTTTGGTAGTGACCGACTGGCATTCGTGTGAAAGTACAGTTGTGTACACTTACCATAAATGTAGATGTTCGAGTGTCTTCACTGTTGCAGTCATGACTGTAGGGTTCTCCCCTGCTGGCAGGCAGTCCCCGGTCAGCCAGAATCCCAAAGTCTGGGTCCGGCATCGGCTGTTCAGCCATGCTCCCTGATGTCAGAGCGCCAGGAGTACAAAGCTGACAGCCAACGCCATGTTCTCCAGTTTTTCTTGCCCCAGATGTCAGGTGCTCCAAAATGAGTAAGATCCCATACCCTTTGCAAATACACCTCAAAAGAAGGGTGAAGAAGGGAACCACACAAAAGAAAAAATAAGAGGGGACAGGAGGGAGGGAAACCCAGACTGCAACAGTGAAGACACTCGAACATCTACATTTATGGTAAGTGTACACAACTGTACTATGTTCATCGTGTTTCACTGTTGCAGTCATGACTGTAGGGTTGAATCCCAAAGCAGAATAAAAGGGAGGTGGTCATAAAGAAGAGGGGGTGGCTAAAAGGCCCTGCAAGACAGCAGAAGCAAAGCCTGCCCTGGACTTAGAGTAAAGAGGTAGATTGTAGTGCTTGGAAAAAGTATGCACTGAACTCCAAGTTGCAGCTTCCAAAATGTCTTTGGTAGGAACTTCCCTGAGGAAGGCAGCTGAAGTGGTAGCAGCTCTGGTAGAGTGAGTCCTTATACTCCCTGGGATTTGCTTTCCATGGTGTGAATAGCAAAATCTGATTCCATGAGCAATCCATTTGGAAATGGTCTGTTTTGAAATAGCTTTACCATGGGAACTGGAAGCATAAGAAACAAACAATTGCTCTGATTTCCTGATGTCCTTGGTTCTGTCCAGGTAAAAACATAATTGTCTGTGTACATCCAAGGAATGCAAGATCCTTTCCCCCTTATTTTGAGGAGTGGGGAAAAAAGTTGGCAAGTGAATAGTTTGATTTAAAGCCACTTTGGAAATCACCTTAGGCATAAAAGTAGGATTAGTCCTTAAAGACACCCTGTCTTGATGAAAAATAATATAAGGTTCCACAGCCATGAGAGCTTGCAACTCCGAGACTCTCCTGGCAGAGGTCAGAGCTAAAAGGATAGCTGTCTTCCAAGATAAAAACTTGATGTCAGCTGTGGCAGCAGGCTCAAAAGGAGGTAAGGTGAGTTTTTCCAAAACATAATTGAGATCCCAAGCAGGAATGGGAGGAGATCTAGGGGGCCTTAAGTTCTTAGCTCCTCTGAGAAACGGTCTCATGAGCTGGTGGGAAAAGATTGGAGGGTCTGTATTATAATGAGCAGAAATAGCAGAGGCATGTATCTTTATTGAAGAGAAAGAGAGACCCTTATATAAGAGGTCTGTCAGGTAAAGTAAAATCAGAGGAATGCTAGGAATAAGAGGATCAGAATCCTGAGCCTGCATCAAGGAACAAAATCTTTTCCATTTTCCTGCATAAGATTTTCTAGTGCTAGGATGTCTGGCTTCTAAAATGACATCCATAACCTGCTTGGGTAGGAGAGAATGAATCAAAGACCCTGGATTAACCAGGCCGCCAAAGGGCAGCGCAGAGAATTCATAGTGCCTCGATCCGGCCTTGAACCTGAGGTATTTTCTGCATTCCTGCCTGATGGGAATGTGTAAGTATGCCTCCTTTAAATCCAAAGTTACCATCCATGCATTTTTGGTCATCATTGGAAGTAGCTGCTGTAGAGTAAGCATCTTGAATTTTGGTATCTCGAGGAAAGTGTTCAAGACTGACAGATCCAGAATGGGTCTCCATGAATTTTGCTTCCTGGGGACTAGAAAGAGCCTTGAGTAAAAACCTTGTCCCCTTTCTGAAAGTGGAACTAGTTCTATGGCTTTCATAGCCAAGAGAGCTTCCACCTGGTTTAAGGCCTCTAACCATTGATGTTTTGGAAGATCTGGCCATCCGCTTGGTCTTGGTAGGGTAAGAAAATGGAATTTGTAACCTCTTGAAACCACATCCAGAACCCACTTGTCTTGGGTTATATGAGTCCAATTTAGGTGAAAAAGAGAAAGTTTTCCTCCGAGAGGGGCTTCCAGGCAAGAAGTTCCTGCAGCCCAACAGAGGGAGTCATTGAGTCTGTTTTCTATGAGCTTGCGATCTGTCCTCTCCTCCCCTAGGGGTGGAAGCAGTCCACTGTCTTGGTCTATAAGAGGCTTGTGTTTGAGTCTATACGTACCCCTCTGAGGCCTGTATGAATTGGGAAAGGACCATTTTTTTTTAGGCCAATTCCTACTAAATCTGGGTGGCTGTACTTGTAAGAAATCTTTAACTGTTTGCATGGATTTTGCCTTGTCCTCCATCTTCTTTATCACCTCTTCAGCTTTAGATCCAAACAAAACATTATGCTGAACAGGAGCATCCAATAATTTAGCTTTTACTTGATCTGGCAAATTTTGTTCCTTTAACCATGCATGCCTTCTAATGACTGTGCCAGAGGCAGCAGCCCTACAAGAAGCCTCTAAGGCATCAAATCCACAGTGTAAACCATGCTTCCCAACTTGTTCAGTGGCATGCATTAAGTCATGTAATTCCTTATCATCTGCACAGGCGGAGATGGAAGTTAGCTTTTGTTTTAAAACAGACAGGAGAAATTGCTGGTATTTCAGCATATGAAACTGACAGTTTAAAGCCCTAACAGATAAAGTAGCAGAAGTGTACACTTATTTGCCCCATCTTTCTAAAGATCTGGAATCCTTCTCAGTGGGAATGGAGTTTTTAGCAGAAACGGCCTTAACCCCCTTAGAACCCTGAGAAATGGTTTCAGGGTCAGCAGTAGGATTCTTGTATAAAAACTGGTGAGAATCAGGAACCTATAATATCTGTCTGGCTTAACAGGAGCTGGAGGAAAAGAGTCAGGAGTTAAGTTAGCCTCCGAAAAAGCATAATCCACAATATCCAAAATAGGAGGAATAGCCAGGGGTCTATGTTGGGGAAGAAGAAGAAAATCCCTTAGTCTTTTCTTAGATTCCGAGTACTCCTGTCCTTCCCAGTGAAAATGTTCCCTCATTTCATGCAAAGTTTCCCCAAAAGAGAAATCCTCAGGGGGAGAAGCTGAAGGAATGGATTCCTCAGCATCAGAATCCTCATAAGGAGGGAAAGAATATTCCTGGTCAGAAGAAGAAACTGAAGAAACAGAAGCCTGATCAGAGGAGTCATAATAAACTTCCTGCCTTGGTCTTTTATCTGGAGGGGGATGTGAACCCCTAATCATAGTAAGTAAGTCCTCTGCCATCTTAAGTAACTGTTTCTGAGACTTGGGTGCCAGATCAGAAGAGGCCTGGGCTGCAGTCTTTGATTTGGAAGGAGTCTTTGCCTTTGTCTTTGGCTCTGCCTTTATTAGAAGCTGAGTAGGCCTGAAAACCCCTTCGGAAGCCGGTACCTGCACAGCGGCTCCGGACCCATCCGAAGGAGCATTGTCCAAAGGTCCAGCAACAGAAATATTCAAAGGCCTAGTTGGCTCCTCGTGGGAGTCCGTTTCGGCCATCGGTTCCGAAATGGCCGACGACAGGGGCTGCAAAAGCACCTCACTGACGACGGCAGAACCTGAGGCTGGCTCTGCTTGTACAACATCGTCTGATTTGGACCTCGGAGGCCTGTCTTTATCCTTGCGTCGTTTGTGAACTCCGGTAGCCAGAACCATATCCGACGACATTTTATAATTAAAACGCCTACCGAAATAATGAAATGCAAAATCGTACCTTTGTTTAATCGTACGTTGATTGAATCTAGCACAAAACCGACAACTAGCTATGTCGTGGTCAGGGCCTAAGCAAGGAATACAGTAAGAATGAAAATCCTTATGAGGTATTTACTTCCCACATGAAATACAATTATTAACTTTTTCTCACATCGGACTGGAGCAAGAAAAAAGTTTCCCCAACGGGGTACTTAGCTTTGAGTAGGAGAAGAAAGTCTTCGGACTGAAGTACGTTTATAACAAATTGTCAGGAGTCAGCTGACCGGCACTTGCGAACTGCTATCACCGCACGGCAAGAAAGACTGGAGAACATGGCGTCGGCTGTCAGCTTTGTACTCCTGGCGCTCTGACATCAGGGAGCATGGCTGAACAGCCGATGCCGGACCCAGACTTTGGGATTCTGGCCGACCGGGGACTGCCTGCCGGCAGGGGAGAACCCTACAGTCATGACTGCAACAGTGAAACATGATGAACATCTGCTTCTGCTATGGGCTCCACAGCAAGAAAGACTGATGTAATGACTTCGGCTGCCTTACTTTATAGCACAGACAACCTGACATCAGACTACAGTTGACGGCAGCCGGCGCACAAAAACATTAACTCTGGTATTCGGGTCGACCGAGGGCTACCACAGCAGGGTTAACCCACAGGTGATGACTGCAAAAGTGAAACACGAAGAACATCATCTGATGCTCTATAAAATATATATATATATATATATATATATATATATATATATATATATATATATATATACACACACACACACATACACACACACACACACATATATAAATATATATATATATATATATATAATATATATATGTATATATACATATAAACATAGCTTCTGTTCTGTGCTGCTTTTTCTGATTTACTGTAGATATGTTCCAGTTTTATGGCATAACTACTCTGTACACATTAAAATCTTAGTAGTGCTTCTTAAAAAAATCTCAGTGGAGAGACAGAGAGCTACTTAATTTTTTTTAGATCCTAGGCATTATGTATTGGGTGATGGGGAATCTCTGAATATGTTTAGTTTACTTAGTAAACGGTATGTGTAACCTCAAACCTGATACATGAAGAACAACAGAAAACGTAGAAGCTATGCTAAATCTGTGGGCAAAACTCACAATGACATATTTAAATCTTGAGAGGAGTGGGCTGCAGTGCTAGTATTTCAGAGAATCCAGTAAACAGTGGCAACATTTTAATCTGACATTTTATTTCTGTTGTAATTGTTATTGTTGTTTGAAATGTAATTTTAACATTAATGGATTCTCCATTTTAAACCTTTTGTGGTGTTCATTTTCAGTAGAGCTTCTGGCTAGGGATACTGCTTGGCCCCACAGATCATGAAAGCTGCTATAATATATCGCCGAGGTGCTATGATAAGGAAGTACCCTTTATCCTTCATAAACCTGACTTGCTTTTAATATTTTTCATGCACAGCCTACTGGGAAAATAAGTGTCAAAATCACCTTGCCAAGCATACATCTCAATATTTAGTGGATTACAAACTGGTAATATATTTTTTCTGTGAACAAGGAGAAGAAATTATATAAAATAAAAAAATGCATTTACACCTGCCACTCTGAAGATATCAGACACTTCTTGAAAAATATGCGAGATGGTTTGTATAAGCTCACATAACATCAGAATGCTTTGGGGAAATCTTTATGGCTCCTTCCAAGATAACATCTGTCTGCACAGGTTTTGCCTCATTTTTGCCCTGCCCCTCATACTTTTTTTTTTCATCACTGACGATTCCACTTGGCTAATATAATGCTAACCATTACAGCATCATTCTTATTGCTCATACAATGCATCATTCTGGCAACCTTGTTCTGTTAAATATTGGTCAAATTCACTTAAAATGTTAAGAATTACCCCTGGTTTTGAGTCTATGTGCTCAAGCTTCATCATTTTTACCCATGATTCTTGGGCAATGAAGTTGAGATCTATGATGGGAGATAGGAGGTGCAGTTTCCAGAGAGTCTGTCAGTGACTGGAATTGTACAAGATTAATGTAAAAGGATAAAAGTACAAACTTTTTATGTACTTTGTGTGTGTGCATGTGCATGTATGTGGGGATGGGGTAGCAATGGAAACACAGTGCTGCTGGAAAATAACTGTAAATAAATAAGGTAGAGGAGAAATAGTAAAGTGGGGTCTGTCTGTTATTGTGCTGTGCAGAAGGCTAGTAAGAAAACTAGTTGAATAATGCAAGGCATGGATTTTAAAGACACCTGCAAGAGGAAGATAGCCGGTTTCTTCATCAGTGACCACATTGGCACTGTGTCCAAGGTTGGGGGGGGGGGTTAAATACCATGGGTGGTCATACAGGGAGCCCATCACAAGGTGCACATATCTTTCCTGTGCTTGGAAATGTAAAATTCTCTGACAATTCTCATTTTTAGCAATGGCAACATGCAGACACTATAAGCAGGACACTTCACCAGTGGACTGCAACCAGGTCATGGTCCCATCTTCTACACCAACAGGTGTCAGAGGACTGGTCTCAGGTCACAGTCATATGGCAATGTCCTCATCCCAATGAGCAGGATATTGTCCCTGACGCAGAGTACCTGTTACCTCAAGACTCCTTCTCTACTTGCTGTAATGTACTCCCTCTACCTATTGTGCGAATGCTGACAACCATGTGATATTTTGTCCCTAGTCATCCCTGCATATGATGACTGTGATCCACTCGCCCTCCATCCTGTACAGTGCATGTGGAAATGTCAAATGTACAATGTAGCCCAACCACATGCTGATCAGCACAGTCTGATTTTAACACTCTGGCATGCTTGTTCTGGGTGACACCACATTGCCACTGTGCATTTGCTAGGACTCATATTTTTGGACTATTCATTGCTACCTTGTCCTGTGTCCATTGCTATTGGAAGGGTCTGTGTGCTGCTGTTAGTTGGTACTGTTCTACCTCACTCAATTTGGACAACAGTGTTGACGCACCTTCTCTGCTGGTATATGTGTCTCTGCCTGTATTTGTTTCTGTGCCTGTGTGTGTGTTTATTAGATAGAAGTTTACTGACTTTAACTTAAGTAACTTATATAAAAGCTAACTACTGCAATCATACATGCTCACTCTCTGGCTGCATGCGCAAAATGGCACTGGGAATAGCATGTGCCCAGTATTTATATGTGCACGTTCAGTCCTTGATATGCTTTTTAAAGATACAGCACATACACTCTGATCTACACTCAGTATCTGTAGTTCTGATATTTTGTCTTACTTTACTCTCTTATAGTCAGGCACACACTGCTGCCCAATTTCCTTTACATGCGACCATAAGTCCTGAATGTGTTCACCTTGCAAACATTTGCATATTATTAGTGTTTCATTTCCCCATCCAGTTTGCATGTCATTTATGTGATCATCTACATATATCTTCTGTAGTGCGTTTGTGCATTCTGCACTGTATCAAAACAAAGGGCTATGAATCACTGCCAAGCTGTGCCAGTTCCCATGCAATTCATGCTGTTCATCATGTAACATGTTTATTAATGTCAGCTAAAGAATGCAGAAGAGTGCACAATGTATCTTAAGAAAAACATCTTAAAATAGATGCAGGATGCTAATTCTAAGTGTAAATCCACAACTGAAAAATGAGATACAATTTTCAATAAACTACCAAGTTTGATAAAAAAAATAAGAAGGAGTCTTATAAAAAGTGAATCAAGAGATATTTTAGCAATAACCTTTGAGTGGGTATGGGTATAGCAGGATTTATCCACAGTTGGTGTGGTTTAATCATTAGTTTATACTCCAACTGATTAACCCTAGCCAGCAATGGGTAAATCCTCCAATACCCACATCCAGGACTAGGTTATCATTATTATACAATGACATTATTTAAGAAAGAAATTGCTTACCTTTCTTAAATAATTCCTTTGTACAAGGGCACTTTAGTATTCTTCCTGTAGCTTCCTAATTTACTCAGCTACTGTGCATGCATATAGTAGGTACATCAGCTCGCTTGCACTGTACATCTGTACAGAGCTAATGAGCTGTCATAGAAGAAAGCATACTAATGTCAATTTGTCTCTGTCTTTTTTTAAATTTTTATATTTATTTATATATTTAGAAAGAGTAGCAGCATTACTGGAACAATGAGGGATAGGGCAGGTCTGGACAATTGAGAGATAAGGTGAAAGGCATTGCAATCATCGGTGTTAACAGTCATATATCTTTTAACTGTACAGATTTTTCCTGATTTATTTTCATATTTTGCCCTGTCTCTTTCAAAATATTTGAGAATCATTTTTTAGCAAATCTTAATAGAATGACCAGAGGCTCAACAATAGTTAAGCAACTGGGCATTTTTATATTGGGATATGTTCGGTTTATAATGAGCATGCTGATTCGGGTGTCCAATCAGTGTGCATGTTTTGGAATACTAATGATGTTTTATTCCATAATACAGAATGTATACTTTATTATTAACAAGAAGGAGTAAATTCATCACAGACAACAGAATTCACTTAACATTATGGACTTTTGTATATGGCTTAACAGTTGCATACTCACCTTTGATGCAAAAAGATAAGAATGCTTTGGTTATTTTCTTTACACAAAGTGTTTAGATTCTTGTTCCAATATAGACACAAGTGTATAACACTCAGGTGAAGAAGTGATACACTACTGGGATGTGACTCTTTAGCTGTGATGATAAACCAAGGTACCACTGGCCTGAGTCAGGGTAGTTTCTGTGCATGTTAAAATCTTGGGCTAATCAAAATAAGTTGAGTTTTCTCATGTTTATTTACCATATCTAAGCATTACAAATCTTTAAATGATCTCTCATATAAAACTAAATAACAGTGAATCACTGAGTAAACCAAATGCTCATATTTACTGTAATATTTTATTAATTTCCTTTTCATCCATCCATTTATTTTATAGCTTTCTTATTCTTATATAAAATATTCATACATCTAATATTCCAAGCTTTAAAAAAAAAACACCAAGTCATCTAGCTTTTAGTTCTTTTCGTCTTGCAGTCCTTCTGCCTGTAATAAACATTAATCTTACCTAAGGTTAAATTTCCAGAACCCCTGCTTCACTTCCAGTATTTCCCCCAAACCATTAATCTGATTACATGCATAAAAATTTTTATTTATTTTCCTTATTTATCTTTGTTTACAGTGAAAGTCCAACTGGGATAAAAAACCCTTTTCAGTCGAGGCTAAGGAAGAAAAGCTCCACATTTCTGATCCACGTGTTCTGTTTATGATTCTCAGTACCCTTCTACTAAACGTACTCTGTTATTTTCTATTTGTTAAAGTTTATATTCCCTTTACTGGTGGTTTTAAGTGAAAATAGCAAAGCAAAGTTTCATGAGTTTTAAGTTCCTAGCAGTAACACTCCCATTACTAATTGATTCCTTTATTTATTTCTCAAAAATTCCTCATTTTCTAAAACTAAAAAAAAATTCTCTCCATAATCTCATTTTACCATTGTTTTGTTTTTCTTTTATACTCTCTGTAATATTTCATACATTTATCTTTTTTAAAAATCTCATGAAAATATTATGCTGTCTCCCCTCTATGTTCACTTAAAGTTTCACAAAATTCTTTATATTTACTGTCCAGAATATCCTTCACCAAATCGTCTTCCCTGGGATTCAGAGCGATCACCACTACCAGAGAGCTACATAGCTAACAGAGGTCTGTCAGTCAGAATGATGATGGCGATGTCTAATTCACAGACAAAGTAAAGCTGCATAAGAAACCTTATTAGAAGCTGTCAATCAAACATTGTGCTGGTAAACTTGACTGCACTAGTGATACTTGTTTACTGGGTAGCACACTGATTAGTATTCACTAATTTCAGGGTCAGCCTAGATGAAATACAACAAGTGCATCTTGGTTGCAAAGCCACCTCCCAACATGCACACACATATATATGTATAGGTATTTGCATGCAGATGGTTAAATCTGTACAGCTGCAAATGAGCTCCTACAGAACGGCTCACACTGATGGAACCACTCACACATTAAAATGTACAATCCTGCCTACAAACACACAAATCCATGCAGCTAAACCATGCCCTATAGACTTTCATGCGAGTGCGCATACACACACACACACACACACACACACACACACACACACACACACACACACACACACACACACATACACACACACACACACACACACACACACACACACACACACACACACACACACAGACAAGGGTCTGTTGTTATCTACTTGTTGTTTGCAATGGACCATAACGCAAGACATCACAGACTTTTTCCCATGCAGCAAAAATAACTTGGTAGAGCAGCTCTATGAAGCACTCTACATCATTATTCTAGTCCAAGTGCCATTTCTGATGTGCAGCACATGGTTAATTAACATTAGCTGCACCCCACTCTGATCTATTTACATGTGGTTTTGCCATAAACACTGCTGATCATGTGCCCATGTAAAGCTGTGGCAGTAGAGGGGGTCTCTGATTCACTCAGGCTTATTGCACTGTGGGAACCCTCTGAATATATGTTTCTGCAGATAGACAAAGCTTTCCAAATGCCAGGGTGCGTGATCTCTGAAAGCCACTCTTCCATCCCTGAGCACAACACTCAAACATCCATTCTCAGTAAAATACTTTTATGTGCATCACTTTTCCCCATAGAATTAAATTAATGTATAAACACCAGATTCAATAGATTTCTCAAAGCACTCACTGTCTTTTAAACAAAATGTTACTCTTAAATGCTACCAAAAAAGTCATCAGTGAAAGTAATGTATTCTGATAGCTTCAGGTCTTTATCTCCTACTCCAGTTCTCTGTTTTATCTGTCATAATTACAAAAAGTGCATTTGAAATGTGCAAAAACTAAACAGGTCTTAGTGAACACCCTTGTTATTTTCCATTATAATCCAGTTTTCTCTAAAAAAAAAGCATTAAATAAGGAATCAGCTTCATATTACTAAAAACATCCCTTTGATAAATTCACAACTCTATATCCAAACATTACATTTTAATGCACGTGTTTAAAATTCATATCATGAAAAGCTTTAACCACATTTTGGGCTACATGATGTAAATGCTGATTTTTTATGCTTGCTAAAAGAAAAGTGTTTTTTAAGCACATTCAAGCTTAAATGATGATAAATATGAAACTCACTTTAACAACAAACAGCAATGCCACCTCATACAAAGATTTAATTTGGCTTCTCATATAAATAACACTTATCAATCACACCAAACTATTCCTAGAAGTTGTTTTCATTCCATCCTTAGCAACAAACACTACTGAAATTGCCCTAAACATATTCTTCGATTTCTGAACACAGATTGGAAAGGGCAATATAAATTCCGACTTAGTACAATTCTAACAAACAAGGATCTAACCTTTCAAGGTTCAGAGAAGAACCCATTAACAATACCTGACTAGGACAACACCAGAAACATCTGTGTGTAACCTAATATCAGATTTAGAACAGACATGCTAGATTTTACTACATAATTGTAACAACCCTAAGTGACCTTATTCCTGCTCTTTCGATATTCTATAACATGCTCACTCCTATCCAGGATAGATCCTACTCCTCAAAAAAATATTTCAGTGCTCAATTCAATTGCTAAGAACATAAATGAAACAGCTCATATAGTGTCTGTACAAAGAATACACTGATTAATAAAAAAATTCTGTTAATCAAGTTAAATACTCACAGTAGCAAATCTAAAATGTAATGCTAGAATAAGTATATTCATGGTCAAAGTACAATATTTCAGGAATCTCCAAAGAGCAAACCTTCATCAATCACAGAAGTTTTGGCGGGCTATGAAAATTCCTGGGACAAACACTGTCTTCCCTAAAAGCTCTTTAAGAAAAACATACAATAATAGAATAAATGATGTAAAATGCAACACCACAACTACCCCATTGCCCCATTCTGCATTTTTGTTTAATAACACAATTAATATATTTTCTGAAAAAAATACAGCATAAAATAATTTTTTACCCTCCCTTCCATTTCAAAACTATGATAGATCTAAGGCAAAACACCTGCTAGATAAAACTGATGGTCACTCCAATCCAAATCACTGTATATTACATCCAAAAGTTCTAAAAACTTGGCTGCAAAATTTAATGGATACCCCTTACTTATACTTAACTCTGCACTATCTCACACAGCTTTAAACATGACCTAATTACGCCACTCAAAGTTCATAAGTGACGTCCAGCCAATAGCAAACATATGAATTCTAGCCAAATTATTAGGAAGACTATAAACAGACAGCAGAATATTTATAAAGTATACATTCTGTTTAATAGACAACATGACTTACACCCCAACTACAAGACTCTAACTTCAATCTAAATACTAACTAATCAAATCTATACTGATATGGAAGATGGAAAGTTAATAAGCACAATCTTTCTTGATTTGAAAATATTAACTGAAACCACTGATCTCACTGTTATTGCTAAGACTAGCTCAATAAGTCAAACACTTGACTGAGGCCTACCACACCAGCAAAATTTTAAGGATCAGACAGTATTAAACTCCTTGCCCTTCTGTAATCAAATCTACATTTCTGTTCCAAACTAGAGCCTAAAAAGGATAATTTGACAATATAGGCCAATGTTTAACAATTTGATCAGTGTTATGAAAATTAATTATGTGGTTACACAATTATTTCTGATTATAAAACAGTGTTTCTCTCTACTGTAAAAAGTATCTCATAAGTAAAGCAAAAATCTCACAGGTAAATCTATGTTTTATGAATTGACCTTCAGTATATTTTTAGCATCATACACTGGATGGCAACTAATAGAGTACAAATGTATATTTCTGAATACCGTGTTTTCCTCTAAATGGTAAAATGCAAAATACCATCCAAAATCTTTGTAACAAAACATTTTTAAAAATTTAATGGTAAACAATTCAGTTTTATAAGTAAACTGTATATTGAACTGGCTGATATTTAAATAGGTAAAAAATCCGGTAAACTACCATAATCAGCTTTCCATACCATTCATAAAATCATCTCCAACCAACAAGGGATGTTAGAAAATTGTTATTATTACCATCATAAATGAATAAATGTTCCAAGTAATCCATAAACAGATCAACACAAATGAGGGCAAAAGTAGCCTCCATTAACATACCCTTGGTTGTAAATAACAACCTTGTTTGAAATAAAAAAAATAGCTAACACTAATTTTACTTTCATGATATAAATGAATAGAAGTAGACAAATATTTCATTTTATTTTATTTCCATGATACAAATGAATACAAGTGCATAAATATTTTACATCCATGATACAGATGAATAGAACTGTACGAATATTTTACATCCATGATGCAAACATACCATTACCACTACATATCTCACATATATCGGAAATTAATTGCAAAAAAACAGTGGTATCTTATAATCTGGATCTGACATGGACTAACAAACATGGACTAACAAAGGTTTCAGGCAAACTCAAAATTTCTAAGAGTGGCTCAGTTAAAGAACCCCTACCTAAGACATTAGGTTACCTTACAGATATTCAGTAACTTTATACACCTTAGGCAAAGATACAATGTATTTGGCATGAGATAATAACCAGTAATAGTTGTATTAAACGTGCTGAAATTACTTTATGGTCTACCTTCTATTACTTATTTAAATTTGATAGCTGGGTCAGTTGGCAATTTCATTTAAAATCTGCCATTAGTCAATTGTATGATTGTTTCATTCTCAAACAAAAATAGTCCATCTCACTAAACTACACCCACTTTTTTGTTTACCTAAACATTTTGAGTTTGTTTTTGTTCTGTTAGTCTATAGAAAGTCTCTTGCTTGCTCCAACTTAAATTCCTTTTACTGTGACTAAATACATCTTTAAAGAAATATAACCATTAATACCAGCCAGCTCAATGGCTTTAAATAAAAGATGATAGGTTCATTTAAAGGAGGAACCAAATCAAAAGTTTCCATCTTGCTTTATAAACCCACAGTAACTGTATTATGATGCCAAGTTAATAGGTTCAAAAGCCTCTAAGAACATTTAAATCTTTAACAACTTCATATTTATTCACAAAAGTACTTGATTATTTGTTTATTTTATTTGACATTTGTTTACCAGGAAAGTCTGATTAGAATAATATACCATTTTCAGCAGAGTCCTAGAGAGAAAAGCCCGCATTGATATAAGATGGTTACAGTTAAATAAAGTTATTATAAAGCCTAAAACAGAAGAATGGCATATTATCTAAGTAAAAATTTAGTTTCAGTTCATACATTGTAAACCTTCACATACACAGTGCAAATATTTGGTCAGCTATAACAAGATGAGAAAGAACAGTCAATAGATAATGTATTCACAAGTTGCAGTTCACAGAGATGACATTAAACACAGAGTACACTCTTTGGAACAGACATGACTAGATAACATAACCTAGGTAAAAATATATTTGTTCTTTATGATTTTACTAATTCTTTCTCTATGAACAAAGTCAAAGAAAGGAGTCTATATTATATAAGCAAACACACTAAATTGTGTACACTCTATAATCGACCCACTAACACCAGGAAAAACAAAATGTCAAACAAACAGAGCAGTGATTTTTTCTCCCCAGGGAAAAAAATTCATGATCCATTAAAAAAAAAACCCCCCCCCCAGAAAATAAAGTGGAGGACTTCGCCCCCACACCCCTGACGTGGGTGGCTGTGCTCCCCACACACCCCCTACTTAAATATACCAACTCTGAGATTGCACCACAGTGGATGAAATGGCAAAGTCCCAAAAATGGCCCAGTGATTTTTTTTTTCCCTAGGAAAAAAATCGCTGTTTCGTGCTTTCGAGACTTTGCCATTTTAGGTGAGTAGGCCCAATTAAGCAGCACTCGCAATCTAGTGCATTCGCTGACTTAATAGGGACCCGAAAGTAAGCTGGTGATGGAAGGAGGGAGCGACTAGTTCAGTCTGGGGTAGTGCAGAAGCAGATCCAGGTTGTACTTAGGCAGTCTTTTAGTAGTAGTTTGAGGTTGGAGAGGTTAGAGGTAGAACTAATTTGCAAAGGGATAGAATTCAATTTTTTAGTAATAGAGTAAGAATAGATACTTTGATCAGATGATTTGTTGGATTTATACAAAGATGTTGTTGCTAATTAGAGCAAAGTAGTCAATTACAGTGATAGGAATGAATAACAGGAATAAAAACAGGGCAGTCATCAGCTTTGTGAATTTGTACATAAGCTATATGTAATCTAAGTGATGAGGCAGTTTGAGTCAATTCAAAGCCTTAAGGGCAACACAGTGATGGCTGCAGTATTGCTTGTTGGTGGCAGTTTTTGCAACCCTACTACAGCATGCATCCAAGGTTGATAAGGATTGGTGCACCCTACAAGACAGATAGGAGAATGTAGGTAGTGGCACAACTGGTTTGGGTGGCGTTGCAAAGGAAGTTTTTATACCTGTAGAGCATTTCTAATTTTTGGTGAATCTTTTCTATGTTATTTTGAATATGCAGGTCAAATCTAAGGTTATCATCTATAATCACTCCAAGAAGTTTTGTATCAGAGACTACTTCAATTTCAGTTTTGTTTTGCGAAAAGATTTTGAAATTCACTTAATCAGGCATGTGTGATTTGGGGGAAAATTGCAGTCACTTTTTTTTAGGGTTGAGTAGTAGCTGGGCATTATGGAGTCATTTCTCAAAAGAGGAAAAAGCTTCTTGCATGATACGGGGAAGTTGAGGCAAGTTATTAAATACACATATAAGAGTAGAATTGTTATCATATGATATAAGAAAGGCAGGACCTACCGATGTATAAAGGTCATTGATAAAAACATTAAAGAGGAGGGGACCAAGAATAGAGCCTCGTGCTACATTAGTGGAGACCTGCAGGTATGTAGAGAGAGAGTATTCTACCATTTTACAGACTGGAACCTGTCAGTTAAATAATATTGAACCACAGTAATGAAGAATGAGTCAGATTATGCAGTTTAGGATGAAAAATAGTATCAAAAGCTTTTGATAAGTCAAAGAATAAGGAGGAAACACGTTTTCCTGAGTCAATGTATTTCTGTATGGTGTCTGTGAATGATAGGAGGGTACTAGATATACAGTGTTTTAGGAGGAAGCCATGCTGGGTGGATGTTAAGAGGCATTCTTGTAGAAGATAGTGGATGAATTGCTTCTGAATACATCTTTCAAAAACTTGTGAGACAGCTGATAATACTGCAATATGCTAAAGTTGGAGACATCAGCCAAGATACCACCTTTATGAAGAGAGAATACAGGATTTTATTTCATGGTGAGGGTACATAGAATTCAGCTACTGATCAGTTGATAAGTACAGAAACTCCATATGTTATGGCATCAGTAGCTATCTTTATGTACTCAGGTGGGAGGCTGTCAGCTACAGTAGAGCAAGGTTTTAATTCAAGTACTTTTTTTATTATTGATACGCAGACAGGTCCTAAGAGGAAGTTGCTGGCAATGGATGCAAAGGGCGAATTAAGTTTATGTTGTGATGCTGAGTGGGAGTAAAAGAAGCAGAAGTGTATATGGTGTATGGAGAATGTTGGTTTTGGTCTAATCTGTTTGCTGAATTACTAGGGCTGGCTGTTATTGAGGGGATGGAAGAACCACTGGATGGGGGTGAAGAGATTTTAGTGAGGGAGATAATGCTTTTTATTGAAGAAGGGATTCAATAAGGTTGCAATTTCTTGTGGACAGCTATTATGAGAAGGTATGAGTTCCTTGTTTGAGCCTGGATGTAACACATCATGTATTGCTGTCCAGAATTTTGGGGGCGGGGGGGGGGGGTCATTTTAATTTTGAATTTGTAGATGGTAATAATGTTTTTGAAAAACCATGTTAGCTTGTTTTTTTACTCAGATTGTGCAATTCTCTATAAGGTGGCAGATTATACGGAGTTTTAAATTTAAGCCATTCTTTCCAGGCTTTGTCTGTGCTAGACATTGTAGTTTTTGTCTGGGTAGCGAGCTACGGTGTGAGGATCACTTTCATTCTTTTTTTTTTGCAGAGTGGAGTATGGCTGTTTGGGGTTTTTAAGAATAAGGTAGTAAAATATTGACTAGTTTTTAGGACAGACCAATTAAAGGCAATCAATGCATTGATAAAGGAGTCCTTATTGAATTTAGAAAGGTTTCAGGTTGTTTCATGTTAGTGAGTGTTAGGTTGGTGGATGGTATTTCTATGGGTATAAGCTGGAAGGTAGTCATTAAGTGAGTTTGGCTAGGTTCTAGATGTTGCAAATTTACTAGGATCGGAGACCAGTATCCAGTCTAGAACTGCTCCTTTACTGTTGATATTATTTAATCTAGTGTGGGTTTTGATAAGATGTGTGTAACCATAAAGGTTTAGAATAGCTGGGGAAAAGTCTGATATAAGGTTTTGTCAGTCAACAGTTACATCTCTTAGTATGTTTTTTTCATAAGTTATATAGTTAGTTGCCCAGGAGAGGATTTCTTCTAAATTTGTTATATTATTTCCAGCCTGGATATAGACTACAACAAAACATATCTATTTATTGTTAAGGTTACCAGTGGTACTAGTATTTTAGCATTTTGGAATTTTGGGATGTTGTGTGAATAAGGAGAAAGATTGTATGAACCTGAATAAATTAAGGCTACCACTCCTGCAGGGCCTATCAGATCTGATAATACTGTAACCTGGAGGGAGTAGTTTAGAATATTTAATGTTAGGCTTAAGCCAGGTATCTGTGATGCCAAAAATACAAGGATTAGACTATGATATCCAAGCATATAGTTCTGTAATTTTGTTACAAATGCTCTGGTGGCTGATAGGGACGGTATTCATTTTTGGGGGAAGAATAATGGGTTGAGGGTTTTGATTGGTTGTTAAGTGATAGGACCGTACAGCTGGGGGGGATCTATGTCATATGATCGAAAAACCATATGATCAAATCCAAAAAGATCAAATCTTGGAAAGTTGAACCAGTTTCTCCTCTAGATGTTTTTATTTCTTGGGGCAGAGTGTTTGCCCATTTCCCAATCTCACCAATTAATGAATTAGTATATATAATATGCAGGGGGTGTGGGGTGTAGAGGGGCTACCCCCCTGCAAAAACACTGTCTTTCATGATGCCAGCTTCCAGAGGAGAAGCCAGTTCAATGATCCAAGATTCAATCTTCTCAGATACAATCATATGTTCTTTTGATCATATGAAATAGATCCCAGCTGGGAAGAGATATATTGTGAGGTGTTTGCTGAAGGAAGCTTAGTTAACTCACAATTTTGTAGGGGTGGTTCTTTGCTATTTAGATTAATTGGTGAGTTTTTGGAGCATGGGTTGTGGTAAACATCACCACACTGTGAGAGTGAGATTTTTGAGCCATAGTGTATTGATTTAAAGAGGACTTGTATGAGTTATTTTTTGACAGGAGTGATGGTAGTGAAGCATTCTGTGCTTAAAATAAAGACAAGATTCAGATTAAAAAGGCAGGGAGAAATATTGGTATAACTACTCCTGATTTCACAGTGTGCTGAGTAAACAGCAGTAGGATAGGTGAATGTACACAGTGATAGTTTGATACACAGGGTGTTAGTAACAGCAGAAAGTGACATGATGTTTGGAAACATTGTACATTTTGTTGTTTATAGAGAAGAAAAAGTGAAGTGTAATATGTGGTACGAAATGGAGGGAGGCAGAGGTGGAATTTATGAAGAGAAGTAAGTGGAGAAGATTTATCTTATTAGTTAATTCTAATTAAGAAATACAGAGAAAGGAAATGGGGAAGTATCAATGATATTTGAAGTCAGTCAGATATATAAGGAAAAATATCTAAGGATACTAATAATTAAATACAGGTGCATGTAACTATATGAGCAGATGACGCAGGTGTAATTTCTGTGGATGGGAGGAGTGAGAGCCTGTGATTAGTTATTTGTGGGGTGCATATCACATTATCAAAAGACGATAACGTTGAATGCCACAATGTCGAACCCAATGCAGCGAACGCTAAAAATAGCGAAGTTGCAGAACATTGAATTCTTTCCTAGGGAAAGAATTTGGTTGTCTGTTTCTGTGGCTTCGCTATATTTAGCACTGAGGTGGAAAGTTACGGGGGTTCAGGTAAGTGTGCGATTGTGTGGACGTTAGGTTAATGGCCTGGGTTACGTGAGTTAGGATTAGGGTGCTGGTGAGGTGAGTATGCGATAGTGACAGAGTTTAGGGTTAGGGGCGGGTTAAGTGAGTTAGGGTGCGGGTAAGGTGAGTGTGCGATAGTGACGGACCTTAGGGTTAGAGTTGGGTTAAGGTAAGTGGATAGATAGTAGTGTTTGTATAGTTTAGTGTAGGGTTAGATGTATGATTTTAAGTGTAAGTGTGTGAATTGCTGTTTTTCTGGTGTGCCTGTGTTGTGTGAATGTGTTTCTGAATAGCAAATTTTTTCCCCTGTAAAAATTTTGCTGTTCTGATTGTTCGATATTGTATGCTTTAAATTATTTAGGTTCGAATAAATGGTCTTCGGTGTTTTCGGCTTTCGATTATGTGATATAAACGCTATTTGTGAGATGGTTATTTTGCTGCAGGTGGGAAGAGTGCAGGGTCATGTCATAGGTTGGAATTTAGATAGGGAGGGGTAGGCCCTGTATAAAGGAAATAAAGTTGGGGATGGGGAGTAAAGGGAAGGGGAGCAGGATTCAACTGAGTCTTGCTGTAAAAAAATCTGGATTAGCAAAGGTAAGTAAAAATGTCTTAATAGAGTAAGACACAGCAATAGCAGTTGCAGTCTTAAAAACTACCACTAAGAGACGTATTAACAAGAAAAACTGGGACGATCATATCAGCAAGAAATAGAAAAAGGACAGCAGCAAATATCAGTACGAGGGCGCTAACGTGGGTAGAACTAGGCCAGCCCAAATTGGGGAAAGTAGGGAGTTAGAAGTGAGATACATGTAGCAGACAGGGGATAGGCAGCAACCAAAAATGAACAGTAACTCACTATGCCTTACAACTGATTGATACAAACATTAAGCATTTAACAAGAAGAGTCACTCAAAACAATATTTGAAATATTAATGACTAAATCATTTGCATTAGATGTATTTTCATTTCCAGTAGGCACACAGATCATAGAATATTCTGAAATCCCTTTGTTAGGTTGCTGTCATCTGCTTCCCCTCCTGGCTCTGACACTCTTTTTTCACTTTACATCAAAGAGAAATGGGGTGTAGAAGTAGAATTAACAACCTCAATAGGTTAGTTCTTTTAATATGTTCATGTTCGTCCCCTGAATCGATTTTAGTATCAGTCAAAGAATCCTTCACTGTGTCAGAATCAGAACTGAAGAAATCAGTATTCCTTAAAAACACCAGGTGAATTCATAACCCACTTTATAATAATTGTTATCATACAAAAGTTTATTTTCTTCTTCCTTACTGTAATCACATTATTGTATTGATACCTTCCTTTAACTTAAAAATGCAAACATCAAAACCTGTGTGCTGAATACATTTCTTAAGTTTGTCTATAATACCAGAAATGACAGCATGTTGTTCATTAACCAGTTTAGTAATGCAACTAACGTACTTTACTAAACATCATGTTTAAAATCTGTTGCACTTGTCTCCACTGGTGGATATATTCAGCACTGGTTTCACCAATGCCAGTCTCCCTAAACAGTCATAACCCACATGTAAAGGAACTGTGTCAGAAACTACATACGGATGAAGTATTTTTAATGTCCAAATAAATGCTCTTGTTTCTTAGATGATTTAATTAAATCCCCAAACAATCCTTCCATCATCTAAACAGACATGGGTTACTTAGAAATAGTCGCAGAACTGGGAGTGGATGCATTTCTACCTTCAAAATTTCACCCACTCAGCAAAATACCAGAGTGTCTTTAGAGGAAGGGAAGAGGGAATAAAGCAAAATATCAAATTCTCTTGATTACTGCACCATAAAATGGTAAATTACCGTACAATAACAGGAATCAGTGAGAAATACTACACAACAAAAGCAAAAATATAAATCACATGGTTCCAAGAAGCTTACGTTGCATGGCTAAATAAACACCACAAAAAGCAAACACGCCAGCTAATACAGCAGAAATAAATGAACTGGGTTTGCTTGTTACAGTAACGTTATCAGTATAAAAAACACCCTATTCCTTCATAATTTATAACAAACATAAGTCATATGACCTTAACCAGCTGATCTAGCATAGAAATTACAAATGTATAAACCAAAAAAGATAAAGATTCAGCTTTATCTGCTCCATGTACTAATTACTGAAAAAAGAAATGTAGGTGCACAGGGTTTTATGGCTTGGAAACCCGTAAAATATTTGGTACAGTCACAGAACAAGTAGAAGCAATGTGCTTGCTCCTCTAAGAACTAATTACTTTAAATGCTGTTAGACACTACACTGCCACAATTTAAAAAGAGTGTGGCAGAAAGAGGCATCTAGAATTATATAACAACTTTTAAAGCTGTTTTATCTTTCACTGATGTTCTGTGGTGGCCAGCACTGACTACTGTTTATCAGAATCTGATGAATTCCTGATACATTTCAGATGAATGCACTAAATAATTACAATAAATACTGTGCTTTCCAGTTGGTTTACTTCTGTTTTATTATTTTTTATAAGTTTGGTGTTTTGTGGTAAGATTTTACTACCTAAAATCACATACTGCCCAAATTATTTTTCCATTTCCACTAATACTTACATTAACCAAATTAACTGTATTTCTCCCTCTGATCTCTCTTAAACATAGAATTGCACTAAAAATCTTATCAAAATGTGGAATAAAGGTAGTATGTCTTTTAGATGGTGACTCATTTATGTTATCCTTCTTACTTAAAGTAATAGTATACTGGATATATAAAAACTACCACAAAGGCACACATAGTCTTATAGTCACATAGTGTCTGTAAGGTAAACAAATGACTTCACACAATCCATTGAGAATTTACAATAATTTACTCCTGTCCGGTTACAGACACATTCTGAAGGAGTCATAGGACTTATTAATTACATTTTCTAAAAATTATTTTAGTGTCAGCCCCAGTTTTTAAGACAGGCTGTAGTAAATCTTTTTACCAGCATTCCACATGAAACTAGTTTATAATTTTGTCATGCATCTTTACCTGAATTACAGCACATCGATGGTAAAACAATCAGACTGACTATGGAAGTGATGGAATTCACCTTACTAAATAATTTCATGCTTTTTGAGGAAGAATATTCCAGACAATTAAGAGGGGTGGCTATGGGTGTAGCTTGCACTCCAATTTATGCCAACATTGTTGTGCTCTGCTGGGAGAAAAGGTACATTTTTGTTCCCGTTATAAGTCTTGCTTGAACTTATATTTTCATCACCTAGATGACATTTTAATTCTATGGCCTGATTTGAGAACCCCAAAAGATGATTTTATAAGTTATATTGTGAAGGCCATTACTTGTCTTAGGTTCACACAGATATACACCAAGGAAAGGGTGAACTATTTAGATAAGACTATTTCCAAGAACACCATCTGCTATGATTCTGCTATACACCAGAAACCTACATTCTCAAATATGCATTTACATTATAAGAGTTACCATCCCTATATCCTGAAAATTAATATAATCAAAGGCCAACTTGTCCGGTTAGTGGGAATTATGAGTTATGCTCTAGGGAGATGGTCATATTAATCAAAATGTTTTTGGACAGAAGACATCCTAATGATGTAGTCACAACAATTGCTTCTGAGGCCAATGTGGAGTGGAGAAAGCGATATAAACTCCTTCTGGGTACAGGCATTCAAACACAGACTTATTCTTACTAGTCTCACAAAGTACAAAAGTCTGTAAACAAAACATCTAAGAAGAAGTTTTCTAGGGTACTGGTGTTAAGAGATAACAGTGATTCAAATCTTATTAAAGATGCTATTAGAAGAAATTGGAATATTTTTAGAAGTAATAAACATATTTTCCACATATTAGGTGATGAACTTAATTTTGTTTATAAAATGGGTACACATTTGAAAGACATGTTAGAATGTAATCACATTACCCTTATTAGTACACAGAAGGCAAATGGGATCCATTAATGTGGTACTTGTCACCAGTGTAGCCATATTCTTGAGAAAGAATATTTAGATCCTGACAACTACTGTTTTGCACAGTATTATTGTACTAAAGGTAATTGTTTTTCTATAGGTGTGAGCTACTCCAGCTGTAGTGTTTTCTATACAGGAAAAACAGAAAGACCTCTTCATAAATTAATCTCTGAACACTGTTATGATAATTTGAAACACAAAACTAATAATGCCCTTTACACTCTTTGGTTTGCACTGATTTTTCAAAAATTTACTTTGATATTCATGAAATAGTGACACCTAATGAAAGAGGGTGACACTGACTAAATATAGGGAGTTGATGTGGCAACTAAAATCGAATGCTTCATCCCCTCCAGGTGTAAATGATCACATCTCAATCTACTTAGTTTTAAAGTTAGGGCAGCAAAGCTCCTTAAGTTAATTTTTATGAACATATGCTGTGATTGTTTCATTCCTGGCTTCAGACAATTAATTCACATAGGATTTTATTAATACTATGTTATTATGTGTTTTTTATTTATTTTTTGTAGATTATATAATGGGCATTGATTTGGTTGTTTAATAATACATATATATTTTAACAATGCATTTTATTGACTTAATCATTAATGTATTTACTTGAACTGTTCTGTTTTGGTTTGGATTTACCACCTAGTTCATAAGTATGTTTATTTCTGGTGGTTCTTTAAAATAATTTACTTGGTTAGTCATGTGACATAGGCATCTATTTAAGGAAGCCATTTTAATTCACAAATTTTGGTTCTGATAAAGTACTTTTGAATGTATGAGACAAAAACTCTTGACCTACTGTTATTATTTTATTCAATGAGTAAATTATTGTCAATTCTCAGCAGGTTGTGTGACATCATCTGTATTTCCCCTGCAAACACTGAACAATATGTGAGCCATTTTGGTCATATTTTAGTTTGTTTTGAGCAGCATGGTCACACATTCTGAGTTTTGGTTTTGTATACTGGATATACCCTACATATTATGCTGTTTGGGTAAATATTAATTCATCTTTGACAGCATGAACTTTGACATAGCATAATTTAAGAATAATCCAATAAATAATAAAATGGTTTAGAAATTATCAAATTATTTTCAAAATTCCATATATTATACACAGAATTGGAATATAACAATGCCGTTTTACAATATTTTGGGTTATAAGAATATCTGAAAAATTGGATATTTTCAATGTATACAATTACTAGCACTGCTGTATCAATTATACAATTAATGTAATAAAGAAAATAAAGAAAAGAGGAATAATGCAGGCACTGTGCTCTGTTTGAACTGTTTAATGTACATCTAATAAATGTAACTTGAAGGAGGAGGATTGGTTGGGCATGCTTAATATAGATTTTTTTTTATTTCAATGGCTTTGTGGTATTCCAGTGGGATATAAAATAACTTATCATAAACTCTTACTATACATAAAGTCAGTCTTAGATAAATAACATCAATAATAAGTCATGTTATAATTTCTGTGCAAATACCTTTCAGAATATAAAACAATGATTTCTGAGTCTTACTGAAATGTTAGTTTTATGATAAATTTTTCTTTTCCACATTTGAATCATATACAAAACAACTATTACTGAAACCCCCTGCTTTACAATCTCTTCCTTATTATGCAGAACATTTACTTGTAGAATTTATTTAAATCATATTTTTATTCCTGATAGAATTATTAAAACTTTAAAAGTAATAAATCAGAAAACATATTTTTCATATATTTTAAATCAGTTTTGGCAAAACTTCTAGAAGATTTTAAAATACTGATGATATGAAACTTTTGTATTGGTTAAATTTCTCATTTCCTTTCATTTAATGCCTCCTTTCTCAGTTGTACAGATGTGCCACAGGCTGTTATTGTGCACATCTGTGGTAAGGGAAGCATAAATATGAACTGTGGAAAATAATCAGAACATTCTTTATTTAGAACTGTTTAATTTTTAACACACATTTATGGCAGAGATAAACATAGTCAAACTCTGTATCAGATACAGTAAATAATTATACATTTCAGCCTAAAGTAGGACAGCATACATGCATACATACATACATACATACATACAGCAAGACACAAAGATCTGATAATATATTACTTTTTATGTGCAGAAACATCTATGCAAATAATATTGACTTCTTTATATTGAAGCAAACATCAAAAACAAAAATGATTGAAAATGAACCAATAGAAAAAAAGAAAGTAAATCCCTGTCCTGTCTGTAAATTAAAAAAAAATAATAACAATAGTACCTTCAAACATACTTTGGGTATCTATTAAGGAAACAATTTTTTCATCAGGTAATGTGCTCATCCTTAGTAAAGCATGCTAACCCTAATCCTGCCCTGCCCCAACCCCATGGTCTACCTCAGACATTTTTCAACCATAGTGTGGGTCACAAAGACAAGAGTAAATGCAACATCCTTAGACAGTGGAGACAACCGCAAACTCAGTATTTGGTTGTACCTAGAGAAAATCCATGTACATGTCCTGAGAAAATTCCCTTGCTACACAGACAGTGATAACATATCAGGACAAACCCTAGACCATGGAGTTATGAGGCATTCTTTAGCTATGTCAGAAACCTGGGAGGAAACTCCCAGATATGCTCAGAATTAGTTCAAAATGATGTGAAGATTACTGATCCTACAGACATTGCCAACATACTGGCTGACAGGTTCAGTGCAAACTTCTCCCCCCCCCAAAAGGAGAGATATCTATACCAAATGATTGTAGCCCCCCAAACATCTCTAATGCCCAGGTGAGAACTGCTCTCTCCAAGGCAAAGAACACAGCATCCATGGGACCTGATGGTGTCCCCGGCTGTGTGCTCCACGAACTCAATGAGGAATTAAACCCGCAGTTAGGACAGCTGTTTAATCTTAGTCTCACCTCCGGATACGTACCCAGGGAGTGGCGCACAGCGACTGTGGTCCCACTTCACAAAGGCGGTGCCTTCACCAACCCTGGAAATTACCGCCCCATTAGTTTGACAAGCCTTATCTGCAAAGCCATGGAGAGGATCATAATGGATCTCATAAATAAAGACATAGGGAATTTGCAGACTTTGGATCCAACCCAGTTTGGCTTTGTCAAAGGCAGATCATGCCTTTTAAACTTGGTTGACTTTTTCAAAACAGTCACCAAGGCCATTGACGAGGGGAAGGCAGTCCATACAGCCTACCTCAACCTGGCGAAGGCTTTCAATACAATACCCCACTCGGGTATCATTGAAAAACTCATCAACTTAAATGTAAACCCATACATCACAAGATGGGTTGCAAACTGGCTGAGTGACAGAACCCACAGGGTCAGAGTTGCTGGCGCCATGTCAGACTCAAAGCCTGTCACAAGTGGTGTCCCACAGGGCTCAGTCCTGGGCCCACTCTTGTTTGGCATCTACTTTTCTGAAGTACAAGCAAACACAGGAGGGTTATGGCTGACAAAGTTTGCAGATGACTGCAAACTGGGCGCGGTAGTCAAAAACACATCTGACACAGATATCCTTCAGAAGGGTCTCACAGAAACGGATAACTGGTGCCAGAGCCATGGCCTAAAGTTAAATGCCAAGAAATGCATAGTCATACCCTTCGGGAAAAACAAGGTTACCCCTAGCTACCATATAGGTGGCAATCCACTGATCACAGAAGAAGTTATCAGGGACCTGGGGACCCAGGTTGACAGTAGCCTTTCATTCGACACTCATATTGCTAAAGTAGTTAGGAAGACCTTCTACATTGCCCACCTTATCATGAAGGGATTCACATCTAGATCAAGGGAGGTCATAGTCTCCCTATACTCATCACTCATCAGACCAATGATTGAGTACAATGCCCCATTCGGAATGTATCTGACCCAACACTTGCAGCAGCTGGAGAGGCCACAAAAGTTCCTCACCAAAAGGATAAAGGGTCTCAAAAATCTGTCTTATGCTGCCCGACTGAAAGAACTCCAGCTCTATTCAGTTGCTTACCGCTTGCTCAGAGGTGACCTGTGCCTGACATACAAGGCCATGTCAAACCCAGATTTGATGAACATGCTTCACCTCAAAAATCTAGATCCCTCAGAGCCACAAGGCGAGAGACTTAAACCTCGACACGGTTATTAATAGGACGTGCTGGAGGGATAGATTCATCAACCAAAGACTCCCTATGCTGTGGAACAAAATCCCGGTATATGTGAGGCAGAGCACCTCGCTGGCCTTGTTCAAGAGGAATCTTGACCAATGGATGGGAGATCGCAGATATACCCCAGGGGTTACCTCAGTGTCACTGCTCGACAGAGGCACAGCAAAATAATGGGCATAGTTTCTCCAAACTAAAGGGGTGGCGTAAGCCACAAAACTATGGGCTAGGCTTGTAAATGCCCTCGGGCAGATAGCCTAGTATGAACCTATGAACCTATGAACCTATGAAGATGTCTTAACCACTAAACCAACATCCCAACGACTTAAATATTTTGGTCTGACTTTAGCCAGAACACATGGATGCCAGAAAGCAAACAGGACACAATAGTGCTTCTGGTGACATTAATTAAGACTTCAGTACTCTTCAGCTTGAAATCCTCATCAGAAGTGTGAGACCTGCTTGTGCAAGCCATAGCTCCTCAAAAAATATACCGAGTTTCAAACAAAAATGCAATGAATTTGTGAAATCTGCTGCCATACTTTTTAATGAATTTTGCTGGAGGCATAACTCATTTATACCCTCCAATTTGGAGTTTGCACTGCCACACCCTTGCTACAACTCTATACTAACACCTTATAAATGTGCTGGCATCCAGCAGACTGTCATAACCTGGGCCTTCAGTTAATTCCCTTTAAGATGACTACTCCTTTCTCACTGTTTTGTTTCCCATTGTCCACGTTTGTTCTCTACTTTCAAATACTACACTTAAGATGCTATTTTAATGTACCCAATATACCTGTATTTGTCCACCAGTACCACCCCCAGGGAATTTTCAGTGGTATAATAATGTTGTGTTACAATGGTTTCAGAATGCCTTTGGTCTGCAGCTGTGGAACTCTACAATATGTGTTTACAGAGATGTACAGAATGCTGGTTTGAAAAGAATAAGTGTTGTATGTTACTAGTTTAAAATACAGAAGAGCTTTGCTGTGTGAGTTCTGCAAACCTAGGGTAGGTTTGTATTGTACCAGACAAATGTTCAAAACAAAGTTAATCTAGCAGAAAGAGATTCAACCCTTATGCTGTCTGACATGTTATACACATTAGCAGAGACAATCACAGCTTACAAATGTTTGGGTACAACCTTCAGACACTGGACACAACTCAGTATGGCTTTGTCAAGGAAAGGTTAAACTTGATGGACTTCTTTGAGAAGGTCACCAAGGCAATGGATTAGGGAAAACAGTGCTTTCCACCTACCTGGACCTGGCTTAGGTGTTCAATACAGTACCCCACTTGGGTATAGTTGACAAACACACCCAGCTAGGCATAACCCCCTACATAACTCCCTGCACTGCCAGCTGGCTCACAGACAGGATTTAAGAAATCAGGATTGGTGATACCACTTCCACTAAAAGACCGGTCACAATCAGGGTACCTTGGGGCTCAGTACTGGGACCACTCCTATTTTGCATTTTCTTCTCAGAGGTAATTGTCAAGGGGCTTTGACTGATGACCAAGTTCACAGATGACTGCAAACTGGGAGCTGAAATACATTCCCCCATGACACAAACATCTTACATGAATGTTAACACAGTCAAATGACTGGTGCCAAAGTCATGGACTTAAACTCAATGCCAAGAAATGCATTACAGTGCCTTTTGGGAAAACTGCCACCCTGGTTATTTACTCCAGTCTTAAGACACCCCTAAGAGTTGACTTGGAAGTCAGGGATATATGTAGACAGTAATCTGGCCTTTGACCATGATGAGGCTAAGGTACTAAGAGAATCATTCTATGCTGCCCAACTTATAAATAAGGGCATGACATCTATGTACAAGAAAGTCATAGTGCCACTTTATTTGGCCCTTATCAGACCCATCATTGAATATAAAGCCCCCTTCAGCATGTACCTGATCAGGTACATTCAACAGCTGGAACACCCATAAAGGTTTCTTACCAGGAGAATCTAGGGTATAAACATATTGTCATATATGGATCACCTCAAAGCCCTCTGTCTATACTCTGTCTCCCACAAGTTACCGAGAGGTGATTTATGCCCAACATATAAGGTATCCTTGGTTCCAGCTCTGATGGACTTTTTGCACATCCACAAAATAAGCAGCCTCACAATCACTAGGTCCAAGGATTTGAGTTTTACTTGTGACATAAATAAGACATTTTTCCAAGAGAGACATGTGTCTCAGAGGTTTCCCATGCTCTGGAAGAGGTTCCCCATCCATGTGAAGCACAGCCTATTCTTAAACCTATTTAGGTGTAACCTTGACCAATAGATGGGAAATCAGAAAGTCACACTGAATTTGGCCCCTATGTCACTGATACACAGAAACAGGCAGTAATGCCCCCCCACACAACCACTAGACACTTCCTAACTAACATACCCCCTCCTAATAAATACCCATAACACACAGAGACACAACTGGGTTGGATTGCATGACTAGGTTTATGAAGGCCCTGGAGATTGTTAGCCTAGTATGCACCCATGAACTTACAAACTGTAAATGAGACACTTCACAGTTCAACAAAGAAGAAGAACCAGACTACCATCTAGTATTCTTCTGGTAGATAAGACCAGCTGTAAAAGGCATTACAAAAGTGTCACTGAAGCTATCACATATAGAAATATGACCAAGGGTTGATATAATGTCACTCTGGAGTAATACCTCCCCACTACTTCATGCTAACTTGAAAATAGGGTCATCTTTAACTGGCAGTGATATGATGGACCACCTTCTGTGAAACACCTGGTGGTAACAGCACAAAAAAAGTGTGAATAATGTTCACTTTTTGTTGTGTTAACCTTTGTGGCAACTCTTCCTACATGTACTAGTAGTGAAAAAAATATTCAGTGTATCAGTTTTGCATCACAAAAGACTTCCAAGCATTCAAGGACAACAAAATGTGAAGTTAGCAGATCTGTGATGGAATATGTACTTTTTTTTTTTTTTAATTTTAATGTTATACTGTAATGAATCACTGAGGCTAGATTTCCTTTTTATGGGTGCCCAAAGGGTATTAAATGACAATTCATCATCACTGCAACCTACCTCCTTAGGTATTCTGCTGTACAGTCACCTAAATATGCAAATGAATTAGCCAGGATTCAGCAATATGTGTTAATTGTTAAATGTCAGTCACTAGCATTACTTAAACTGCAATATTTGTTGCTGGGAAAAAATTAAATTTGTTTCTACAATGCTTACATCTAGAACTAGAAATCATTGTTATGAATGTTATGTAAAAAAGCTTGGAATGGAATTGTGCCCTTGATGTTCTACCTTTTGGATGAGACATTTCAACATGACATGTTGAACTGATGGCATTTTAGGTGGCTTATGAAAGATGAAAAACATAGGTGTTTCCTTCATGTGTTATTAGTTAAGATAAACAAGGCCCATCCCATATAACTATTAAAAAAAGAAAGAACACATCTGGTTTTGAGCATGTGTTTTAATGCAGAGGGGAAAAAGATTTAAATTAATCTATGAATCAAAGCTTGTTGATGAAAGGCACTGTCAGTGTCAGTAAAGTATTACCAAGAACCACTGCTGTTTAATGCATGATAAAATTGCATATCACTGAAAAAAAAAACACATTTGGAACATGTCTGTGTTACACAGTATACACACAAGAAACCATGGTGTTGAATTTCTGTTCTATGCTGCACAACAAATCATGGTGAGCAACCCTACACTAAAGTAGTGCAAGAGCGTTCCTAACTACTTAAGTGTCTATGATTTTTCTGCAGCTTTACAAGTCAGTGACAGTAGCTGTGTCACTGCTCTGACAATGAAGCTGACAAAGATTACCAGTGTGATAATGTTGCTATGTGTCACTAAACACTGACACACACGAATTACAGATGTACTGTCTTGTTACTACAAAGCACATTTCATGCATCAATGCTGCTGGCCTGACAGTGGATGATACTGACTTGAGACAATGCAAGTATATTAAGGGAAAGCACTGAGTTTGTGTGAATACTGTGTCAATGGCACACATAACCGGTAAATGAGATATATGTCTTACTACTGCGCTGCAAGTTGTTTTTTTTTTTTAATGGAAGAAATAAATTGCGCTACGATGCTTACATCCGAAACTAGAAATCATTATTATGAACTTCATGTAAAAAATGCTTGTTAGTGAATATCACAGCCCGTGATGTTGAGGTGTATAACATGCACATCAGAAGACAGCATTGTCAGTTCGCATCTGGTCCTGAAGTGCACTGCAATGGAAAATACCAGCAGCTCTTTGTCTAATTACTGTGTTTCTAGTCACTGATATGGAAAATGTTAATTTTATGCCTGAATAAACTACATGTGCAAGTAGATACTGACTTAAAATATTCCGGGTCCAGTAGGACTGCAATGGACCTAAACTACATCCACCCACAACACTGATTCATCAGCCTGAGACAGAGATATGCCAAAAAATGGAAGAGACTATTTTTTCTGCATAATTCACAGTATAATGCTTGGTTCTCAAAGCTGTACACTCTACTCTACCCTATAAGTTATGAAAAAAGTTACTAGACTGCACATCAATGACATTTAGTAATAAGATAGTATAAGAGGATTTGAACAAAAGGGGTGTGGGAGTTAGTAGATTCCCTAATGGTAAGAAAAAGTCCCATTAGGTAAGGTCAAGGGGAAAGAATCAGTGATGCCTTCTCACAAAAGCATTCATAGATGCCTAAAACTTACTGATTTATTTACAATCCTGACTATGACCCTGCTCTCATACCACTGATCTGTAGGTAAATGTGGGGGTGCAGCCAAGAAACTGTGGTATAACCAAAACCACACAGTGCTTAATGTCTTCCTTTTCTTTGAGAGACAGCCAGGCAGCATGTTCAAGAATGAAGCAGTAACTGGTTTTGGTGTCAGAAACAGAAACCTAGAGATCCTATTTAAGATTATCTGCCAGAATTTGGTGGGTTTGATATTGCCCAAAGAGATGAAATAAAATACAGGCAGTTCATTAACAAGCTGAGAAATGAGTAATCCATTATTGATGCCTCTTCTGGATTTATGGCAAAATTAGCGAAGTGGGTGTAGCCTAGTATAAAACAAATGCTTAATCAATTAATTTGGCCCTGAATCCATGAGCAACTTGCTAATTATTTTTGGATAGAATTCAAGCTTCACCTAAAAAGCTGAAGGAGAAGAGTATGACTGTGGAAGCGGATACGCCACTCCTACTCCATTTTAAGACAACAAGCATAAGGGATACAATGTTAGCGTTCTTTGAGAGGCTCTCACTACTAATATGAGGTGTGGAGGCCTACAACACAACATATCTCTCAACTGTCCAGATTTTCACAGAATATCTAGAATTTTGTCTCATATTTTTTGTCTGTTCCTCATAAAATTTGTGGTTTTCTGGCAAATTACCGAGGATTGAAGTCACTAAATAAGGACATATGTTTGAGTTTCAGACTTCATATCCTTGAAAAAATGCATACTAACACAAGTATTGTTATTCTAGCAAATTTGTAAGTTTATACGAGTAATATTTAAAATCTGTCTCTATTTTTGGGCCTTTGCCCCCATTATTTCAGGCTTTGTCCAGATTTCTTGCACTAAGAGGTTGAGAGGTATAATTGCACCAGGAGCATAGACTACTAAAAACTGAAAAGAGGGTAACAGACCATGAAGAAAAGGTGCAAAACAATAAAAGTCAGCTCTATAAGGATAGGGAGCAAGACAGTCACTTGGAACAGAAGGTGGAAGAGCTTAGTATAAAAAAGATGACATAGAAAAAAGGCCATTATAGAGCAATGTGAGAATAGTAGGCATCCCAGAAATTGTTCCAAAAACATTAGCTGAGAAGTTTGCAATGCCTTTAATTAAGAAACATCTACACAGTGATCTTCCACTCCACAATACACTGGGCAGGGAAAATAAAAGAGGATCTCACTAGACCAAGTCATGTTTTAATGGCTATAAATTTGTATCAGCCTAAAGAGTAGTTTTAAAGAGTAGGTATCACAAAGGAGTTTTTTTATTACAAGTATTTGTTGAATTTTGTGGAGGAGTTTTTGCAAAACTATACAAAATAAGAAAGGAATAGGATCCTTTAAGGAGACAGTTCACAGTGCATGACATCATCTTGAGCGTGTTCTTCTTAACAGTCCTACTTATTATATACAAGAAAGGAAGAATGCAATTTACAAACATGGGGAAAGCCCTAAAAGGAAAGAGCAATGAAGAAAAAAATAGGCAAGGACAAGAAACAAAGCGATTGCAAAGTCAGCAACCAAGACCAGCCATAGAGAAGACCTTGGATGTATCCATAAGCCAAAGTTTAGAAAGAATGTTATATGTTCAAAGGCAAGTAGTAAGCTATCTGCCCTTGCAGGCCATTTTAAGCCTAGCCAATGTCCCCTTTTCTGCTCAAAATAATCCATCCCATTTGGTTATAGATTGGCCTTACCCATTCTGTGGTCGATAATTATATATTACTTCTAATGAGAATAAAATAGTTCATGGGATAAAGCATTTAGGAGCTGCATCTGTCCATCAATAGTACAGGGATGAGTCGTGGTGTAAATTTTCTGTTTCCTATCCATAGAGGTAAGTTATGCTTGAAAATGGACAGACATTATCTTTTTTATGTGGTTGGGGAGTCTGGTCCATAACAACAGTATCCTCTGCAAAATACACCTATCCATAAAAAACATTCTGCTGATGTTGCAGAAGAGGTTTAGATACCTAGACCAAGTATTTCTGATACAATTTGACTTGCTAATGTGCAGTAAATCCTCAGTAATGGGTCAGAGGATGCCTTGTATGCCAGACACAGGTCACCTCTTACCAGTCTGTAAGATACAGATATAAAACCCAAAATACCAAAAACATGACACTGTCTGAATGGGCAAAATAAAGAAGAGCAAGAAACCACCAGTAGGAGAAAGTCTTTTTTTCAAAAGTACTAGAGGGGAAAAGTACAAAAACAGTCAGGATTAAAAGAATGGCAAAAACTTGGATTCCTGGAATGTTTACTGTACACGTTCAGGAAAAGAGAAGCAACATCACAATGTTTTGGTTCACCTTTCTCAAACTGTTTTAACTGCTCAATCAATAAAGGATATTTACATTTTGAGAAAAGGTAACGAGAAAAAAAAAACACAGTGGAATGATGCCAGAAGGCTTTAGTGAAGAAGAAATCTCTCTTAATGTGATGTGACTTAATTGAGGTGTACGTCACAACATACACGTTTTTATGACTGTAATTGGGTGTAAATAATTGCTGTTCCATTACACAATGAGACCATTCTTTTTTGCATGAATCCTAGAGTTTATTTTTCCTCATTTTATTAAATTTCCTTTATTTTACCCCATGTCTCAAATTCCAGTTTTAGTTCACATTGCTCCAATTAAGGAATTGTCTGCCACAATATTAAATAAGTACAATGTTTATAATAGTATACATCAGGGGTGTCCAACCTTTTGGCTTGCCAGGGCCACATTGAGTGAACAGAATTTGTCTTCGGGCTGCATATAAAATATATCATATTGTTAACTCTTTCGCTGCCGCGGGTGACCAAAGTCTACCTCCTGGCTGTACTGTAGGTGCATTCGAACAATGAATAAATGTGATAAATGCCTAATATTTGCCTTAAAATTCTAATTCTCATTCTAATTCTAATTCTCTAATCTAACAGTTAACTCCAACATCTTAGTTAATAAATATATATATATATATATATATATATATATATATTTTTTTTTTTACAAATAAACAGATATTCACTACAGCACTAGCATTTCTCACTGGGAAAACCACTCCAGCAGTCCAACTACGTAAAATGTCAACATTAGCAGTCCTACAATACTATAATCCACAAAAATAAGCCAACAAATCTGCAAAAAAATAAATAATTCACATTACTGACTTAATAAAACAATTCTAAATAAGCTACAAGAGGGTCTCTCCCATACAAATGACTGCTGCCAGAAACATGGCCTCATGCTAAATGCCAAAAATGCATCATCATCCCCTTTGGGGAGAGTGATGTCCCCACAAATTATCACATTAATAACAATGTTGTAAGCATGCAATCAGTTGTGAAGTGCTTGGGCACCCAGGTTGATAGAAGCCTGACTTTTGACCACCATGTCTCTGTTGTACGGAAAGCTTTTTACATGGCCTACCTCATTAGTAAGGGGATCTCATCCAGGGACAAGGAGGTCATAACATCCCTGTATTCTTCCTTTATAAGAGCCATTACTGAGTGCAAAGCCTCTTTTGGCATGTACCTCAGCAAAACACCCTGCCAAAAGAAAGACTACAACCATTTCTGACAAAAAAGGTCAAAGGACTAAGTTCATAGTTATCCAAACAGACTAAAAAGCGTCTTGCTTTCCTCTGTCTCTCTCTGGCCCGTATAAATTTCATCACTGACTTGCTTTCCAGGCTAAGAAAGATCTTGCCTTAAGAGACTTCCTCCACCTCAGAAATACTGGTTATACTTAACACTCACTACAAAGACCACAGCCTTCACTGCAACGTAAACAAGCCACTCTGTATGGACAGGTTCTTGACACAAAACCTTCAGCTTCTGTAAAAAGCTCCTCTCGTTATCAAACAATGTAGTTCAGCAACATGACAACTGGGTGGATAGCCATAAATGTACTCGAGTAAGTAGCATAGCCTTCATCAAACTGGATGGAAAATCCACATACTAAACGTTCCTAGCTGGATGGATAAGATCTAATATTGGTTACTCGAGCCTACTTGCCCAAGAAGAGGAGCCTACTTAACTAAGAATTCCATTTTCAAAAATATATTCAGTATACATATTAAATCTCTTTCACACACTCACACACTTACAAAAGGAGCCCCTACTTCTAAAACAGGCAACCTCAGTAATCACATGACACACACTCACCGAATGAAATTGTCTGGAAGTAAAAATATCTGAAAAAAAAAAAAATCATACTAGAGATGGACTCATCCATCCAATTTTCCACCACCAAAAGGACTATCAATAAATTAGCAAACAACTGCTCAACAAAAAGTAAATCAATATGAAATCCATAAACTCCAAGATCATACTGCATACTGGAGTAAACATATAACTTCCCTGCAATCTAAAGCCGTTTGTCATTCAGACATTTTAATTTATGGAGAAGTTATTCACAGACTGACAGTTTACTAAGCTGTCACATTAGCACTCTATGCTTACGTCCGAATCAATGAAGCATACTTGTCAATTCCAAAAGAATTAAAGTAGCTTAATAAGGAGGATATATTTGCAAGGTTACATGGCAGTTTATACTGGAAATAAGCAAAGATATTAAAAAGGCTGCGTTTCTCGTAATTATGCTGAAAAGTCTTCCAAGGTAAATACAACCTTCTGATTTAGTATGGAACCATACCTCTCAACCTTAGAGCAAGACATCTGGAGAAAGAGCAAAATAAAAGTGGGACACAGGCTCAAAAATAGTTATGCATCACAGACACCATTGAAACAACTGTAGCTGCAAACATTATACATCATGTATAATCTTTCTATCCCATCATTGTCAGTTAAGCATTATATGACTCATTCAATCCTGTCTTCTTTTGCAACAAAGAAAACCATGCTTTGAAATGACAAATGCATTAAAAATAATAAATAAAACACATGGCATCCACATCCTGCAACTTCCTACCTGCAAACAACCACAGAGCTTTCACTGAAACTAGGGCTGCTTATTTCCCAGGAATAATAGCTCTCCCTAATTAAGTCTAATGGGATACAATCTACCAGGATCTGGACTACCTGAAATAAATTAAATTATGGCCTGCAAATTGCAATTGCACTTTGTTTAATTAAACTATATTTCTAAGCCCACTTACTCTATTTTTTCAGTAATGTGCCCATATCCATTTCCAGGTCACTTTACAAGACATTGGCAGTGGTAGACTTGGCATCCTCCAGATCCCTACAGGACCACACTCATACTGCTAGCATTGTCCATTAAATGTAAATACCCATCCACTGCAAATGGCAAGAAGCTATGTCTTAAAAAATCTACTTTTGGCAGGCCTAGTACCAAAGTATCAGGTTTTGAAACAAACATATTCTCCACAGTCCGTAAGTCTCTGTCTTTAATAATCATCTACTGTTGCAGCCCTCCCAACATGCAAACACACACATACACACTAAAACCCACAACATTTAAAAAATGACATTGTGCCCACCTGATTTGCCAGTATTGATGATCCACCAAAGCTATGCTTACTGTTGTCCAATCTGCCACTGCTTAGAACCCAGCAATGACAAAACAGTACTGGGTGCTTTTTTGTTTGTCAGAAAAAACAATTTAACTTTATATGCTACAGTCCCACAAAGTCAATCCACTACTGACTTAATCCTAGACTGCTGTCTCATTCTTACTCCCTGGAACTGCATTACCTTGGATGACTAATTTTATTTACTAAGCAAAAGACAGAAATTGGCAGATGAAGCGAAAATCCATACAGTTGAAAGGTATGATTTCATATTCAATACAACACTCTGTCAGGAAAGCCACAATTTAATGAAAGTGTACTTTTAATGTACGATATATTTGTAAGCTAACTTATTTGTGTTCAGTAGGTAGATTGATCATCATTAGCCTTTTTGTATGTGTCTCTCTCTGTCTCTCTGTCATGCGCACACGCACACACACACGCACACACACACACACACACACACACACACACACACACACACACACACACACACACACACACACACACACACACACACACACTCCTACTTTCACATACACAAACATTCTGCTTTCATGTTTGTACTCACTCACTCTGTACTTACCTATTAACACAGGTAAGTGCTGTCCCTTTCAAAGGCAATGGCGGCAAATCCATACACGATCCCTCTTCAGCGAGAACACACACACACACACACTCGGATTCTTTGGCACAAAATAATGGTGGGAACACACAGATCCTTCCTTGACGCAAAAAAACAAAACTAGAAGGGGGCTTTGGTGCATGCGCACACTGACAGAGTTATAGCTCACGGGCATGAAAAACACAAAACAAAAAGTGTTTTGGGGCATGCGTATATTGATGTTGCAGTTAGAGGTTGGGGGCCGCATGGAAGAGCTCTGAGGGCTGCATGTGGCCCGCGGGCTGCAGGTTGGACATGTCTGGTTTAAACAATCAGTATCAGGCAATGTAGAAACAGCAGTTACAGCCTTACCATGGAGTAAGTGTGTCAGGAACAGTACCCAGAGCCCTTGCTCAACATCATACTGTTTACATACTCTTTCAAATATATGAATAAAAGTATCATAATTATCCCCCTCTGTAAACTGTGGAAGACATTTACTGACTTTTATTGCTTCTGGGATTCAGTTATTCCCTTTCCCATTACCTCCATCACCCTAATGAAGAGTCAGCATCACCCTCTCATGTTGGGGCTGTTTCTTATTTTTTTCAGCTTCCAAACACAACAGTTTCTCTGCCAATTCTAATTCCATAAGTTTTGCCTGCCACAGTCTCTTCACACATTCTAATTCCAAATGTTTGGCCTCCAGTCCATCTCTTCAACTCCAGAAGGGTTTTTAAAGTTCTTTGAGGAAAATGTGAACTGTCCTGTTTCTGAGGGCTGCAATTCCTCATCACCAAAATGGTTATCCTCTTGTTTGCCAGCCCATGCTGCAGCTGTGATTAAGGCTGAAATCATTTCCTCTTTAGTCAGGCTGGCAAGCACCAGTCCTTTGGATTCACACACCTTGGCCAACTGATTGTCACCTTGCCATAATCCTTTGCTAACATATTTGCCTGTTTTCCCCAACTAAACTAAACTAAGAAAAAATAAAACTGTTGTGAAATTGAAACTCTGTATGTTTACCTTGTGGCTGCTGAGAGCATACACAACTTTTGTGACAACTGTTTACAGGCTACAGAAGTTAAATTAATAACTACACCACTGCTCATTAATATGTGACACCCTCCTCTGGGCCAGAAATCAAGGGGCCTCAATCCTCACCACTGACAGCACTGAGGGACATTCACTTGGAACAAAGATAAATACACATAGTATTTTCACGTACAGCACTCTGCACTAAGCACAATTTCCCTTAAGAGCACACAGGGAGGACACTCAGTCCTGATGCTGGGCTTCACTCTCTCTCTCTCTCTCTCTCCATGCCCCAAATAAAACTCCCCACTTGCACAGCCGCGTTTCCAAGGCAAGCCCTCCACCACCCTCTCTGTGAAACCAATGTTCTGTGTCCCTATTTCAAGAAGCTGACACATACACTCTGAGATAAGATTTTCACACACACACACACACACACACACACACACACACACACACACACACACACACACACACACACACACACACACACACACACACACACACACACACACACACCCTCTGCCCAGACTATAAGGTAGATACTGGCACCAGAACACTCCAAAGCCAACTACTCTAAGGCTCTTATCAAGGTATTCAATTATACTTAGTAAAATTAACACTTCTACAAATGGTAGTTTTTTGACCAAACACAAGGCTTTCAGGGGTGGCCAAAGTGTCACCAAATAAATATAAGTAGTCTCAAAGGTTAAAATATTCCATAAAAGACCAGCCACAATGAAAAGTTTAAATAAATATAATAATGAATATTAAAAAGAACATTAAAATACTTAATATCTATTTACAATAAACACCAGAGTTTCAATCACAGGAAATATTAAAAATAACACAGATGGAAAGGTTCACACAGATACTGAAAAATGATACTTAACTAATCTCACTATATTTTTCTGACTGAATAAAACATTTTGTTCCCCAGTTCACTTACTAGAGCAAGGCCAGATGATGCAGATGAGTCATCCATCTTTGTTAGCTTTTCCAAACAGACTGCCCTGAGACTTCTGTCTCATCTAGCACTGAAGCATCATTTCAGTGCTGCATTACAGAATGACATCACATACATCTGGTCATCTTGACTTCTGGTTCCCATACTACCACCTTTACTAGAAATTATACCAGAATATAGCACACATGTGTCATAATACATAAACACAGAGTTTTGCTAAGATGTGTTATCGCATCTGGAAGCTATAAAACCATTTCAAAAATGTCCACCCTTCCAGGGAAGCAATTAGTTCACCCATAAGGACAATACAGTGGGATACCTAGTCCTGGTTTTCACAGATATTTCGTCTCTGGTTGCAATTAAAACTGTAAGATACAATCTTTATGGCCTGAACCAGGTAATTTAATTTCAGACTGTTTTTCAAAGTTAGCTGGACTGAGATTAACCTCTCCTCTTCCAGTATCTTCTGTTACAGTTCTATGCATTTCAATAGATACAATACAGTCCGACATACGGGTGTATTTCTTTTCTGTCCATCAGGATTCACTGTTGGTACATTTTTTTAGCATAAGTAACATTAAAATATATTTTCTACAAAACCTGTACAAATCAGTTTGATATACAAATGACATATAATTCTTTACAAAAATCCAGCTAGCTATGTGGACACTACCTCACATCATCACACACCATAAAAGGAAAAGTGAAAGAACATTATCAAAGCTACAGAATACTATATGACATACTTTTGAGTCAAACATAAAAAGTAATAAATACGTAAACCTGGTATGGCAGGAAGACTTTAAAATATACAAACTTATTAAAAATATATGATGAGGTCTCACAATTCATCTGCAAGATTTGCAACACAGCTGTCTCTTATACCAATGAATGTTACTCCTTTGTAACAAATAGTATAAAACAAGTGGTCCCAATCAGAGCTAAATTTATTCAGAAACATAAAAATAAACCTCATTGGCCGAATGCCTGTCTTAATTTGCTCTATAATAAAATGAAAATGCCAATTAATGCATATAATACATCAAAATCTATCCAAATGAAAGACTTATATTAAATAAATCATCAAAATTGTGAAAGATAACATAAGGAAGATTAAAGCAAACATGAATTAAAATTAGCATCCAAAGACAAGCATAATCATACATCTTTCTTAATTACCTCAGGCAGTTAAGAATTAACACACAGCAATAGTTTGAATTAGTTCATGATGGCATTACCCAGTGTAACTCACTTGCAGATAAAGTTAATGGCAATGCCATACAACAAACAATAATTGTATGTAGTTCCACAAATTTCACAAGTCCCTTTCTCCTGCATAAATTATTAGAAAGCATGTCCTAAAATCCACTTTCTAAAGCTAAAAGTTTCACATCTATGGATCCTGATAATGTACTTTCTTGCCAAATAAATGGTGACAAACATTTATTTTCTGAACCCCTCTTAAAACTGTTCAACTTAAGTAAAGCCACAGGATATGCTCCTGGGGTATAAAAATGATTAATATTATGAGATTCCATAAAGGAAACCCTACCTCAGATACTGGGAACTGTAGACCTATTATTTTAATAAAACTAATTTACAAAGCCATGTAAAGTACTCTATCTGATTTCATAAGCATCGCTATAAGAACTACTGTTGTAATAGACCCAGGCTATATGGTTTGGTCAACGTAGCTATTATCTGTTTCATTTAGTTAACTTCTTCAAGAAATTCACTGAAGCTGTAGAGGTGGCCTTGCAGTTCTTAGACCACACCTGGATCTGGCCAAAGTCTTTGATACCACTGAAAGTGACAGAATTATAAATGAGCCTTAAAGGCCTAAATGCAGAACAATATGTTGTGTGGAGGAAAATAAACAGGCTGACAGTTAGAACCAAAGTAGTTAAAGTGGCAGGTGATACTTCAGAAAGTGAAAAAGTTACCAGTGGCATAATGTGGAGCCCAGTACTAGAACTCTCTATTGTCTGGTATCTGCCTCTGGGATCTCCAAACTACTAACTCAGACATATGACTAATTTAATTTGTCAATGACTGCAATCAGGGTGTTATTTATTCAGCGTGTAATAACTTGTTACTAAAGCAAGGAGTAACAATAAACATCAACAGTGTAAAATGCAAGACTTCCAGATTGTTACCCTGTATAATCAGCCTGGAGGTTAAATGTTGTTTTATGAATATAGAGGCACCACTGCCTTTAGTGCCTTCATTTAGTGCCATGGGCCTGAACACGTGGTAGATGTTAAAAACCTTGCACTGATGTTGTGCTCTCTATGGACTTGAAAAAGATTTCCCTGACAATGCATATACTGAAATATTCCAGGGTAAACAGTGCCTGCAGGAAGTGAAATTTTTTTGTTGAGGCTCCCAGCATTCATCAACAATGCTTTTATGTTATTCAGATACTATTTTGTTAAGATGGAAGCTTATGAAGAGTGGCATTAAATTGTTTAGGCATTATTATCATTACTATTATTATTTTGTTGAAACATTATCTCATTAAAGTAGATTTACATTTGAACTGTAAACTATAAACTGTCGTGTGCAGGACATTCAAGCCCAAGTACACCGAGCACATGAATAAATTAAACTTGGCAAAGTGCTAACTTAGACATCAATTAGTTAAAATGGGCAATGCAGTTTTTTTTTTAACATTAGTCTCAATAAATGCCCATAATTTTGTTAAAATGTATTATTTTAGCTTAGGTTTTCAGTATACCATCTTTGAATCTTCCCTATCTGAACTATGACACACTGAATGAAAACAAGGATCTAAAATATGATTTAAAAATTATTATTATACAGAATTTACAGGTAGAATTGCAAAACAGCATACAGTAGTGTGAGATAAAGGTCCCTGAAATGACTACCTTGAATATTTCACAACAAAATCCCACGTAGTTAAAAAAATATAGCTAGGTTATTGACTGCACTGTATAAATTTCTAAATAGGCATGCCCTTAACTCAAAGTTGAAGAGCAAAAGTAAAACTCGTCTCCTTTGAAGATGCTTGTTATGAATGTGATAAGTAGCTTCCTATAGTTAAATCACCACACACTGACTGTATTTATTTATGAAGCTGGTACTGCACTCCACCATCATTGGCATGTGACATTAACACCACTGGGCAGATTGTACCAGGAGCAGCTCACTCCTTTGCCCTGCCATATTTTCAGCTTTGTTAAATGTTATAACACTGGACAACAATCATTTAGTTAAAATGGAAGCAAATAAAACTAAACTTTTTTTCTATTTTTAACATAATTTTCAAGAAATCACCACAACTCTGTCATAAACATAACATTCTGAGCTCAAATCATCCACGTGCCTTCAACAGACCACCATCATCTGAACTATGACACTTAATATGTGCAAATAAAATCTTAAATATGATTTATGAAAATGACAGCAAGACAGCATTTACAAATAGAACTGCATAACAACACTCAGCAATTTCACAGAAAGGCCCATACAATGACTATTCTGAAAACTTCATACCAAAATTCTAGAGTTAAAAAGTCATAACCTTGCACATAAACAATAAATTAGTTTATACTGGTAGAGGAACTATTTTACATTTAAAAATACAATAAAGCATGTAATTAATATCCCAAAACTACAAAATATAAAATTAAAACTGAAAATGAAAGATGTCCATTTTATAAGCATGCTTGTGTATCACAGACTCACAACACCATTAGGTGAGTGGGGTGTCAAGCATACCTTTCTGTGTCTTACAAATCACCAA